>NC_057813.1:91416002-91423595 GCF_018294505.1 Triticum aestivum
CTCCGACGCCGCCGCCTCCGCGCCTAGGCCTCCCGATGCGCCGCCTCAGCCCCGCCGCCGGATCCCGTCCCGACGCCGACGCCCTCCGCCGCCGCCGCGCTTGCTCGCCGCCTCGCTGGTCCGCCTCCACCCCGATCCGGCAGGATCCCGGCCGGAGGAGTCCCCCCTCGCCGGATTTGCCGCCCCGCTGGCAAACTCCCTCGCTGGAGCGTCGCCTCGCCGCTCGGGTCCTCCTCTGCCTTGACCCGGCCCGACCTACTCCGTCTCCGCGCCCGTTTCAGATCTCGGAGGTTGACCCCATATTTCCACTTAGGCTCCGTTCGGAACTCCTCCACGATCCAGCTTCCTGAGAAGCCCACTAGAAGCCAGCCGAACGGTTCAGATCCGAGAATCCAGCTTCTGGAGTTCGAGCAGGCTGCAGTGCAATTTTGTGTAGCAGCTCCGGCCCAGCTTCGCAAAAATTAGAAGCGGGAGTTTCTCAAAATTACGCCGGATTGCCCTCCCGAAGTGCCATGCGCGAACCGTTTTCTCTCGCTACTAGCCTAGCCCGAGGAGAGTGTGCTCAGTGAGACAGACGCGAGCGTGTCTGCTCTTGCAACCCTAGCTGCGGTGGCCCAGTCTGCCGCCGCGCCACCGCCAGCCCACCGGGGCGCCGCCGTCAGTCTGCCGCCACGCCGCCGTCAGTCCGGCACCACGCCGCCGGCGGCCTCGAAACTCGGTCTCGCCCACCGCCGCCGCCCTCGAAACTCGGCCTCGCCCACCGCCCTCCGTTGGTCCTCGGCTCCCCGCCGGCAACCGGACGACCTGCTTCGTCCAGCCTACAATGAGATCCAAGCCAGAGCCTTCCCCTAGCTCAAGGTGAGCAGCCACTTGCCGAACATGCCAAGTCCATTTCCTGGCTGTACGCGAGAAGCTGCTCACGCTAGCCGAACGCAAGGCTGCTCCAGTGAGAAGCTAGAAGCCAGCGAGATTTTGAGAAGCCAGCTAATCGGGAAGCTGGCGGACATCCGAACGGGGCCCAAGTCCCTGATATTTTTACTTTCTGATGCCATGTTTGGCCTGCCATAACTCTCTGCATACTGCTCCATTTCATGCGTGTAATATATCAAATTGTTCGTCTCAACGAGTACTTCATTTCATTCCATTGCATCATGTTCATTTGAGCTCATCTTGATGCCTGGATCATCTTTGCAAGAGTGCATGTTGCTGTTAATCTGCTGAAACTTTTATAACTTGATGATTTGTCATTTTTTCCATGTTTGATGTGTGCATCCTATGAGGTTGATGTCTACATGTGTTTTGATCTATGTCATGCCATCTTTACATAGGTGCAATCCATGTATTTTTGTGAGTTTTTTAGTGAGTGCATCAAGCTTGCTAAATAGGATACTTGATGTTGCTGTTTTGCTAGGCTGAATCTGTTATTTCGTGATGCTATATAAACCTGCTGCTACAAGTCATTCTGTGCATAATCTGGAGATGTTCACTAAGGATATTTTGTTATACATGTCATGCTCTATCTATCCATGCCCCTGGTTGCATTTATAGCCTGCTGTAGCTTGTTGTTATCTTGCTCCAAAGTTGCTAAATAATGTTGATGTCAGCCTGTTAACATTAAGTTCAATATTGCCATGTTTGTTGTTAGTTATCCATGCACCCTATGACCTTGCTCTTGACATGCTTAGCTTCATAAACATGTATTATTTCTGTTGGTTGCCTTGCCATGCCATGTATTGCTCTGTGGTGAGTGGTTCAAGCTCACCAACATGCCTACTTAGTGTTGTTCCTGCCATGTATGAATCTGTCATATCATTTGCCATGTTTACATGGGTGCCATCATATTTTTTGTGCCTTTTTCGCTCATGGCAGTAAAGGACTTTTGTTCTATGCAATTAGTAGATTCATTCCATGACTTTGTTTGCCATGTTAAGTTCCTGTAACATGTTGTTAGATAGATCTAAACATTGCAACCTGATGTTATTTCTGCTAATGACTGAAAATGTTATTATTTGCAAACTTGCCATGTCATTTTGAGCATGTTCTAGTGATTTCTGGAGATAGCTCAGTGTTCATGTTTTGTTATGCTTTACATGTACATCACGTCCATGCCTTTTGTTATCATGTTAGGGTGCTGTAGCATATTGTTTTGATGCTTGCTAGATGCCTAGTTGCTGTTATGGGCAGATTGTTGTCATATCTTGTATAGAGTGTATGTGTTGAACCGTTGCTCCGTTTTGAGTGTGCTCTATATGAAACTTCCCTAGTTTTGCATGTAGCTTCATATTATCATGTTGCATCCTTGTTTTGAGGTGTTTGCTTGATGTTTGAATGCCTTTTGCATCAATGCCATGTTTAACTTGTTTTGCTCAAATCTTCTAGGCCGTAGCTCCGAATTAAATGAACTTTGTATGTAACTTGACTAGAATTTCGTGTAGATTCTCTTGGTGCTCTTTAACTTGCTGTTTAACCACTTGAACATAAGGTTTATTCAGATCTGGACCAACTTGCTTTGATGTGTTGTTCTTGTTTGCATCGTCTCTTGCCATGACTAGCTTCATGTAGTTTTGTCATGCATCATGCTTGTTGAGCATCATGCCTTGTTCATGTGTGGTGTGTTTACTATGTTGTGTGCTTCTTCTCGATAGTTCCCGTTTTGTTGCGATCGTGAGGATTCGTTCATCTACGCTTGGTTCGTCTTCATGGTTTCTTCTTCTTCATGGACTCGTTCTTCTTCCTAGCGGGATTTCAGGCAAGATGACCGCTACCCTGGATCTCACTACTATCATTGCTATACTAGTTGCTTCGTTCTATTGCTATGCTGCGTTACCTATCATTTGCTCTTCATGCCTCCCAAATTGCCATGAACCTCTAACCTTTGACACCCTTCCTAGCAAACCGTTGCTTGGCTATGTTACTGCTTTGCTCAGCCCCTCTTATAGCGTTGTTAGTTCTTGTGTGGTGAAGTTGAAGATTGCTCCATGGTGTACAGGATTTTGTTGGGATATCACAATATCTCTTATTTTAATTAATGCACCTATATATTTGGTAAAGGGTGGAAGGCTCGGCCTTATGCCTGGTGTTTTGTTCCACTCTTGCCGCCCTAATTTCCGTCATACCAGTGTTATGTTCCCGGATTTTGCGTTCCTTACGCGGTTGGGTGATTTATGGGACCCCCTTGACAGTTCGCTTTGAATAAAACTCCTCCAGCAAGGCCCAACCTTGGTTTTACCATTTGCCTCACCACCACCTACTTTTCCCTTGGGAGTCGCTCTCTCGAGGGTCATATTTATTTTAGCCCCCCCGGGCCAGTGCTTGTCTAAGTGTTGGTCTGAACCGAGCAGCCTGCAGGGCCACCTCAGGGAAACTTGAGGGTTGGTTTTACTCGTAGCTTGACTTATCCGGTGTTGCCCTGAGAACGAGATATGTGTAGCTCCTATCAGGATTGTCGGTGCATCGGGCGGCTTTACTGGTCTTGTTTTACCATTGTCGAAACATCTTGTAAACCGGGATTCCGAGACTGATCGGGTCTTCCTGGGAGAAGGTATATCCTTCGTTGATCGAGAGAGCTTATCATGGGCTAAGTTGGGACACCCTTGCAGGGTATAAACTTTCGAAAGCCGTGCCCGTGGTTATGTGGCAGATGGGAATTTGTTAATGTCCGGTTGTAGATAACTTGACACTTGACTTAATTAAAACGCATCAACCGTGTGTGTAGCCGTGATGGTCTCTTCTCGGCGGAGTCCGGGAAGTGAACACGGTTTTGGGTTATGTTTGACGTACGTAGGAGTTCAGGATCACCTCTTGATCATTGCTAGCTTCACGACCATTCCATTGTTTCTCTTCTCGCTCTCATTTACGTATGATAGCCACCATATATACTTAGTTGCTGCTGCAACCTCACCACTTTACTCCTTCCTTTCCCATTAAGCTTTGCTAGTCTTGATACCCATGGTAATGGGATTGCTGAGTCCTCGTGGCTCACAGATTACTACAGCAACAGTTGCAGGTACATGTTTTGCGATGATCTTGACGCAAGAGCGATGCTTGCTTGTTTTGGAGTTCTTCTTCTGCTTCTTCTTCGATCAGGGGATAGGTTCCAGGTCGGCAGCATGGGCTAGCAGGGTGGATGCCGTTTGAGTTTCTGTTTGTGTTTCATCCATAGTCGGATGTTGCTCTTATGTAAGATGATGTTGTATTCATGTGGCTTTGTATGCCTTTTGTATGTATCCCTATCTGTTATGTAATGTTGATGTAATGATATCCACCTTGCAAAAGTGTTTCAATATGCGGGTCTATCCTTGGTGGGACCTTCGAGTTCCTTTTGGATAGGGTCGCATATTGGGCGTGACAAGTTGGTATCAGAGCCTCGACCGACCCTAGGAGCCCCCTTGATTGATCGTGTAGTTTGGCCGTTGTTGAGTCTAGAAGAAAACTGTTTTTCGGAGTCTAGTTATATCGGAGAGTAGGAATTCTTTTTACTCCTCAGCCCCTTCGTCGCTCTGGTGAGGAATCTTGACGTAGGTGTTTTGAATTACTCCTCTTCCCTTCAAATTTTCTTTAGGTTCACGCAGTGGGTTTTCTGATCGTTGGTCCTCAGCTCTTTTCATCCGGTGCATTTCTCGTCAAGTTGACTCGAGCCTCTTCATTGATGCCAAGTTCAATCCTCAGTTGTTTTCTTTTCCCACCCGCCCACCCTTTTTCTCCTTGGAGCCGAAGTCCGTAATCGAGTATCCATCTTACTCGTGCGAAGCGTTTGCATTCTTTCAACCGGTGTTTTCCCCCCTAAAGTAATTCAGTGGTTTATCCCTTCCAAGTTGCCTTTGTTTTCCCGCCCTCCCACCCTTTCTTCTTCCCGGAGTCTAAGTCTATTTCGAGCATCAATTTCATTCGTGTGGAGCCTCATCAGTCTTCTCTCCATTATTTCAACCGGTGAATTCTCGCCTCGTTCGTCATTCTTCATCTCTTTTTCTTTTCCGGTGGATTCAATTCCATTTTTTGGTAGTGATTATATTCTTTTCCTCGGCTCAAGTGTTTTCCCTGCTCGTTCGCCTCTCCCCATTTTATCCTTCCGGAGTGTTCAAGACATCTCAGGAGATTCGTCTGTGTTCCAATTAATTCGAGGTTATCACCTCATTCAAATATTTCAATTGTTTCGGTGCATCATCTATCTTTTCAACAAGCATTTTCCAACGATGTTTTCTCTTTAGTGGCCCCTAACCCACAGGTCTTTTCCCAGGATCTTACCTGACTCTTCTAATTTCCCCGGAGTTATTCTCAATTCTTTTCAAGTCTGACGTAAGTATGATTTCATCAGTCAGATTCCTTGTCAAGATCAATTTCAAATCATTTCATTGTTGGCTCAACCCCTTCGCTTCTCATCCTCTCGGAGTATCCCAGTAATTTTGGTGGTGTTTCTCGTCGTCATTCGAAGATAGAAGAAGAGTTTTCCTCTCAATCTTGCCCATTCTCTTGAAGATTCGCGGTTCTAGCTTCATGTTATCCTCTCGAATTATTCCATTTGTCAGATATTTCTTTTCTTAACCATCCGGAGCATGTCAGCAGTTGTTTTTCCATTTCTTTTCACTGAAGGCCATCATTCCAGCTGTCGTTCTCTATTTATCCCGGTGTTTCGGTCAGGTGTTCTTTAATCAGCTCATGATCTCTTTGTTCTTTTGCATCTAAATCCCCTCGAGCATATTGTTCTTCTAATTCTTCCCGGTGATTAAGTCTCTTTCATCAGTCATTTTTCGAATTCTCACGGTGGTCCGCTCAAGATTCTTTTCTTTGATTATCATATTAATTCATTCGTTCCTTCCAATCTTACCGGTGGTTCATGAAGACTCTCTCAAGTTTTGTGCTATACCCCCTTAATACTTTTCAAGAAGAATAAGTGGTATGCAAAATCCATTGCTTGTCATCAGTTTAATTTGATGAAGGATAAGCATACAATAAATCTTATTCTTATTATTGTTTCATCCAAGTGAACTAGTTTCTTCTTTCCAGAGTTATTCATCATGTCGCATTTCTCGGTTCAAGATGCTTCGTCTTTTCTTTTTGGGAGTTTGTTCACGATATCATATTCTCGATTCAAGTTGCTCACTTTTCTTTTCCGGAGTTCAAATTTCCTCGGCCATTTCATCGGGACATCCATTTAAATCACCGCAAGTCTCATCTTATTCTTTCATCCTTCATTCTATCTCATCATCCCTTTTGTCACCGGAGTTCTTCATGGTGGTTCGTCATGATTTAGTTCATTCTTCAAGATTTCATCAAGATTTTGTTGGAGAAATTCAAGTATCTTTTCTTCTCACGTCAAGAAGTGAAATTAATTCTCCATTTTCTCCTGAAGTGGAGTTTTGCATTTCCTCATTCCTCTCAGCTATTCTGTCTTTTCCGTTTGTGGTCGGTTACCACCTCATAATTTTGAGATGTTATCCGTAAGTCCACAACAAGCTTATTCTTTTCGTTGTTGATTTTCTCAACAACTCCACTCAATCCTTCCTTCTAAATTCTTTTCATCCGACTATTTCAATTCTTCCGGAGGCATTGTGTTGTTCTTCTCATCAACTATCGTTACATCTTGTCAATCTCATGTTATATTCTTTCCTTGTTCAGCCGGAGTGCTGCCTAAATCCTTTCAGTCTTATTCCTTTCTTATCTCGTTCTAACCGGAGTGGTTTCATAGTCTATCTGATTCCGTGAGCTTTCGATTCTCGTCATTCTCGTCGTTCCTCTCTTCTTCTCGAGTGCTCTCGATTCTTTACTTCTTCTCTTGAGTTCTTGTTTCACCTCATCCATTTTCCCTTCCGTCTCGGTCCTAAGATCTCGGGACGAGATCTCTTGTTAGTGGAGGAGTGTTGTCACGCCCCGGATTCGATGCGCCAGGTGTCTGCCAGTTATTCGCCATCTTTGCCATGTCATTTGCTTGCGTGTTGCATTTTGCCTTGTCATCATGTGCATCTCATTTTGCATACGTGTTCATCTCATGCATTCGAGCATTCTCTCCGTTGTCCGTTTTGCAATCCGGCACTCCTATGTCCCCCGGCGTCCCCCTCTTGTCTCCTGTTGTGAGTGGGTGTTAAAATTTCTCAGAATGGGCCGAGGTTTGCCAAGCGGCCTTGGTATAGCATCGGTAGACCGCTTGTCAAGTTTCGTGCCATTTGGAGGTCGTTTGATACTCCAACGGTTAACCGGGTAACCATAAAAGCCTCTTTTGTTTGCAGCCCAACACCCCTTCCAAAGTGGCCCAAAACCCAGAAAACTCCCCTCCATGCTCTCGGTCGTTCGATCACGATCATGTGGGCGAAAACCGCTCCCCATTTGGAGTCTCCTAGCTCCCTCTAGCTATAAATAGGTGCCCCCCTCCATTTTCGCGGATGAAACCCTAGCCTTCTTCCTCTCGCGCCGCCGGACATTTCCCCTGCCGCCGATGGACATGTCCGCCGCCTCCCGAGCCAACCGCGCCTCGCCACGTGGTGCCTGGCCACTGCGCGTGCCTCCGGCCTGCCAGGCCTGGGTCGGGCCCCCGAGCCCGGCACCGCCGGCCCGCTCCTCCCGCGGGTTCGTCGCCCCACGCCTCCAGCGCCTCCGCCG
>NC_057813.1:91424072-91431154 GCF_018294505.1 Triticum aestivum
CTGCCTCGCCGGTCCGCCTCCGCCCCGATCCGGCAGGATCCCGGCCGGAGGAGGCCCCCCTCGCCGGATCTGCCGCCCCGCCGGCGAACTCCCTCGCCGGAGCATCGCCTCGCCGCCCAGGTCCTCCTCTGCCTCGACCCGGCCCGACCCGCTCCGTCTCCGCGCCCGTTTCAGATCTCGGAGGTTGACCCCAAATTTCCACTAAGTCCCTGATATTTTTACTTTCTGATGCCATGTTTGGCCTGCCATAACTCTCTGCATACTGCTCCATTTCATGTGTGTAATATATCAAATTGTTCGCTCAACGAGTACTTAATTTCATTCCATTGCATCATGTTCATTTGAGCTCATCTTGATGCCTGAATCATCTTTGCAAGAGTGCATGTTGCTGTTAATCTGCTGAAACTGTTATAACTTGATGATTTGTCATTTTTGCCATGTTTGATGTGTGCATCCTATGAGGTTGATGTCTACATGTGTTTTGATCTATGTCATGCCATCTTTACATAGGTGCAATCCATGTATTTTTGTGAGTTGTTTAGTGAGTGCATCAAGCTTGCTAAATAGGATACTTGCTGTTGCTGTTTTGCTAGGCTGAATATGTTATTTCGTGATGCTATGTAAACCTGCTGCTACAAGTCATTCTATGCATAATATGGAGATGTTCACTAAGGATATTTTGTTATACATGTCATGCTCTATCTATCCATGCCCCTGGTTGCATTTATAGCCTGCTGTAGCTTGTTTTTATCTTGCTCCAAAGTTGCTAAATAATGTTGCGGGCAGCCTGTTAACATTAAGTTCAATGTTGCCATGTTTGTTGTTAGTTATCCATGCACCCTATAACCTTGCTCTTGACATGCTTAGCTTCATAAACATGTATTCTTTCTGTTGGTTGCCTTTCCATGCCATGTATTGCTCTGTGGTGAGTGGTTCAAGCTCACCAACATGCCTACTTAGTGTTGTTCCTGCCATGTATGAATCTGTCATATCATTTGCCATGTATACATGGGTCCCATCATATTTTCTGTGCCTTTTTGGCTCACGGTCAGTAAAGGACTTTTGTTCTATGCAATTAGTAGATTCATTCCATGCCTTTGTTTGCCATGTTAAGTTCCTGTAACATGTTGTTTGATAGCTCTAAACATTACAACCTGATGTTATTTCTGCTAATGACTGAAACTGTTATTATTTGCAAACTTGCCATGTCATTTTGAGCATGTTCTAGTGATTTCTGGAGATAGCTCAGTGTTCATGTTTTGTTATGCTTTACCTGTACATCACGTCCATGCCTTTTGTTATCATGTTAGGGTCTGTAGCATATTGTTTTGATGCTTGCTAGATGCCTAGTTGTTGTTATGGGCAGATTGTTGTCATATCTTGTATAGAGTGTATGTGTTGAACCGTTGCTCCGTTTTAAGTGTGCTCTATATGAAACTTGCCTAGTTTTGCATGTAGCTTCGTATTATCATGTTGCATCCTTGTTTTGAGGTGTTTGCTTGATGTTTGAATGCCTTTTGCATCAATGCCATGTTTAACTTATTTTGCTCAAATCTTCTAGGCCGTAGCTCCGAATTAAATGAACTTTATATGTAACTTGACTAGAATTTCGTGTAGATTCTCTTGGTGCTCTTTAACTTTCTGTTTAACAACTTGAACATAAGGTTTATTCAGATCTGGACAAATTTCTAAATTGGCATGAGGACTTACCGGAATTGTTATATGTTGTTTCCGGCCTCATTTAAACTTGCTTTGATGTGTTGTTCTTGTTTGCATCGTCTCTTGCCATGAGTAGCTTCATGTAGTTTTGTCATGCATCATGCTTGTTGAGAATCATGCCTTGTTCATGTGTGGTGTGTTTACTATGTTGTGTGCTTCTTCTCGATAGTTCCCGTTTCGTTGCGATCGTGAGGATTCGTTCGTCTACGCTTGGTTCGTCTTCATGGTTTCTTCTTCTTCATGGACTCATTCTTCTTCCTAGCGGGACTTCAGGCAAGATGACCGCTACCCTGGATCTCACTACTATCATTGCTATGCTAGTTGCTTCGTTCTATCGCTATGCTGCGTTACCTGTCATTTGCTCTTCAAGCTTCCCAAATTGCCATGAACCTCTAACCTTTGACACCCTTCCTAGCAAACCGTTGCTTGGCTATGTTACCGCTTTGCTCAGCCCCTCTTATAGCGTTGTTAGTTGCCGGTGAAGTCGAAGATTGCTCCATGGTGGACATGATTTTATTGGGATATCACAATATCTCTTATTTTAATTAATGCACCTATATATTTGGTAAAGGGTGGAAGGCTCGGCCTTATGCCTGGTGTTTTGTTCCACTCTTGCCGCCCTAATTTCTGTCATACCGGTGTTATGTTCCCGGATTTTCCGTTCCTTACGCGGTTGGGTGATTTATGGGACCCCCTTGACAGTTCGCTTTGAATAAAACTCCTCCAGCAAGGCCCAACCTTGGTTTTACCATTTGCCTTACCACCACCTACTTTTCCCTTGGGAGTCGCTCTCTCGAGGGTCATCTTTATTTTAGCCCCCCCAGGCCAGTGCTTGTCTAAGTGTTGGTCCAAACCGAGCTGCCTGCGGGGCCACCACGGGGAAACTTGAGGGTTGGTTTTACTCGTAGCTTGACTTATCCGGTGTTCCCCTGAGAACGAGATATGTGCAGCTCCTATCGGGATTGTCGGTGCATCGGGCAACTTTGCTGGTCTTGTTTTACCATTGTCGAAACGTCTTGTAAACCGGGATTCCAAGACTGACCGGGTCTTCCTGGGAGAAGGTATATCCTTCGTTGATCACGAGAGCTTATCATGGGCTAAGTTGGGACACCCCTGCAGGGTATAAACTTTCGAAAGCCGTGCCCGCGGTTATGTGGCAGATGGGAATTTGTTAATGTCCGGTTGTAGATAACTTGACACTTGACTTAATTAAAACGCATCAACCGCGTGTGTAGCCGTGATGGTCTCTTCTCGGCGGAGTCCGGGAAGTGAACACGGTTTTGGGTTATGTTTGACGTAAGTAGGAGTTCAGGATCACCTCTTGATCATTGCTAGCTTCACGACCGTTCCATTGTTTCTCTTCTCGCTCTCATTTACGTATGCTAGCCACCATATATGCTTAGTTCAGATCTGGACAAATTTCTAAATTGGCATGAGGACTTACCGGAATTGTTATATGTTGTTTCCGGCCTCATTTAAACTTGCTTTGATGTGTTGTTCTTGTTTGCATCGTCTCTTGCCATGAGTAGCTTCATGTAGTTTTGTCATGCATCATGCTTGTTGAGAATCATGCCTTGTTCATGTGTGGTGTGTTTACTATGTTGTGTGCTTCTTCTCGATAGTTCCCGTTTCGTTGCGATCGTGAGGATTCGTTCGTCTATGCTTGGTTCGTCTTCATGGTTTCTTCTTCTTCATGGACTCATTCTTCTTCCTAGCGGGACTTCAGGCAAGATGACCGCTACCCTGGATCTCACTACTATCATTGCTATGCTAGTTGCTTCGTTCTATCGCTATGCTGCGTTACCTGTCATTTGCTCTTCAAGCTTCCCAAATTTCCATGAACCTCTAACCTTTGACACCCTTCCTAGCAAACCGTTGCTTGGCTATGTTACCGCTTTGCTCAGCCCCTCTTATAGCGTTGTTAGTTGCCGGTGAAGTCGAAGATTGCTCCATGGTGGACATGATTTTATTGGGATATCACAATATCTCTTATTTTAATTAATGCACCTATATATTTGGTAAAGGGTGGAAGGCTCGGCCTTATGCCTGGTGTTTTGTTCCACTCTTGCCGCCCTAATTTCTGTCATACCGGTGTTATGTTCCCGGATTTTCCGTTCCTTACGCGGTTGGGTGATTTATGGGACCCCCTTGACAGTTCGCTTTGAATAAAACTCCTCCAGCAAGGCCCAACCTTGGTTTTACCATTTGCCTTACCACCACCTACTTTTCCCTTGGGAGTCGCTCTCTCGAGGGTCATCTTTATTTTAGCCCCCCCAGGCCAGTGCTTGTCTAAGTGTTGGTCCAAACCGAGCTGCCTGCGGGGCCACCACGGGGAAACTTGAGGGTTGGTTTTACTCGTAGCTTGACTTATCCGGTGTTCCCCTGAGAACGAGATATGTGCAGCTCCTATCGGGATTGTCGGTGCATCGGGCAACTTTGCTGGTCTTGTTTTACCATTGTCGAAACGTCTTGTAAACCGGGATTCCAAGACTGACCGGGTCTTCCTGGGAGAAGGTATATCCTTCGTTGATCACGAGAGCTTATCATGGGCTAAGTTGGGACACCCCTGCAGGGTATAAACTTTCGAAAGCCGTGCCCGCGGTTATGTGGCAGATGGGAATTTGTTAATGTCCGGTTGTAGATAACTTGACACTTGACTTAATTAAAACGCATCAACCGCGTGTGTAGCCGTGATGGTCTCTTCTCGGCGGAGTCCGGGAAGTGAACACGGTTTTGGGTTATGTTTGACGTAAGTAGGAGTTCAGGATCACCTCTTGATCATTGCTAGCTTCACGACCGTTCCATTGTTTCTCTTCTCGCTCTCATTTACGTATGCTAGCCACCATATATGCTTAGTCGCTGCTGCAACCTCACCACTTTACTCCTTCCTTTCCCATTAAGCTTTGCTAGTCTTGATACCCATGGTAATGGGATTGCTGAGTCCTTGTGGCTCACAGATTACTACAACAACAGTTGCAGGTACAGGTTTTGCGATGATCTTGACGCGAGAGCGATGCTTGCTTGTTTTGGAGTTCTTCTTCTGCTTCTTCTTCGATCAGGGGATAGGTTCCAGGTCGGCAGCATGGGCTAGCAGGGTGGATGTCGTTTGAGTTTCTGAGTGTTTCATCCAGAGTCGGATGTTGCTCTTATGTAAGATGATGTTGTATTTGTGTGGCTTTGTATGCCTTTTGTATGTATCCCTATCTGTTATGTAATGTTGATGTAATGATATCCACCTTGCAAAAGTGTTTCAATATGCGGGTCTATCCTTGGTGGGACCTTCGAGTTCCTTTTGGATAGGGTCACATATTGGGCATGACAGGCGCGCCCCCTGTCTCGTGGACAACCTGTACTGGGTCCCCTGGTGTTGATTCTTTTGCCAAAAATTCTTATTAATTCCGAAAAGTGCCTCCATGGATTTCCAGGACATTCCGAGAACTTTTGTTTTCTACACATAAAACAACATCATGGCACTTCTGCTGAAAACAGTGTCAGTCCGGGTTAGTTTCATTCAAATCATGCAAGTTAGAGTCCAAAACAAGGGCAAAAGTGTTTGGAAAAGTAGATACGTTGGAGACGTATCAACTCCCCCAAGCTTGAACCTTTGCTTGTCCTCAAGCAATTCAGTTGATAAACTGAAAGTGAAAAAGAAAAACTTTTACAAACTCTATTTGCTCTTGTTGTTGTAAACATGAAAAGCCAGCATTCAGGTTTCAGCAAATATTAAGAACTAACCATACTCACAATAACACTTAGGTCTCACAACTACTCATATCAATAACATAATCAGCTAGCGAGCCATAATAATAAAACTCGGATGACAACACTTTCTCAAAATAATTATAACATGATATAACAAAATGGTATCTCGCTAGCCCTTTCTGAGACCGCAAAACATAAATGCAGAGCACCTCTAAAGATCAAGGACTGACTAAACATTGTAGTTCATGGTAAAAGAGATCCAGTCAAGTCATACCCAATATAAACCAATAGAAATGAATCCAAATGACAGTGTGCTCTCCAGCGGGTGCTTTAAATAAGAAGGGTGATGACTCAACATAAAAGTAAATAGATAGGTGATACGTCCATTTTGCATCATGCTTTTATATCAATATTTATTGCATTATGGGCTGTTGTTTCACGTTATGTCACAATACTTATGGCGATTCTCTCTTATTTTACAAGGTTTACATGTAGAGGGAGAATGCCGGCAGCTAGAATTCTGGGCTGGAAAAGGAGCAAATATTGGAGACCTATTCTGCGCAACTCCAAAAGTCCTAAAACTCCACGGAATATCTTAAAATAAATAAAGAAAAATCATCGCCAAAGATGAAGGCCCGGGGCCCACACCCTGCTCACAAGGGTGGTGGGCGCCCCCCCTGGGGTGCGCCCCCTACCTCGTGGGCCCCCTGGTGGCTCTCTGACGCCCATCTTCTCCTATATGAAGTCTTTCGATGAGAAAAAAATAGAAGGCAACCTTTGGGGATGAGACTCCGCTGCCACGAGGCAGAACCTTGGCGGAACCAATCTAGGGCTTCGGCAGAGCTGTTCTGCCGGGGACACTTCCCTCCGGGAGGGGGAATCATCACCATCATCATCACCAACGCTCCTCTCATCGGGAGAGGGCAATCTCCATCAACATCTTCACCAGCATCATCTCATCTCCAAACCCTAGTTCATCTCTTGTATCCAATTCTTGTCTCCAAGTCCAGGATTGGTGCCAGTAGGTTGCTAGTAGTGTTGATTACTCCTTGTAGTTGATGCTAGTTGGTTTATTTGGTGGAAGATCGTATGTTCAGATCCTTTATGCATATTATTACTGTTGGGGAACGTAGTAATTTCAAAAAAATTCCTACGCACACGCAAGATCATGGTGATGCATAGCAACGAGAGGGGAGTGTATTGTCCACGTACCCTCGTAGACCGTAAGAGGAAGCGTTATGACAATGCGGTTGATGTAGTCGTACGTCTTCATGATCCGACCGATCCAAGTACCGAACGTACGGCACCTCCGAGTTAAGCACACGTTCAGCTCGATGACGATCCCCGGACTCCGATCCAGCAAAGTGTCGGGGATGAGTTCCGTCAGCACGACGGCGTGGTGACGATGATGATGTTCTACCAGCGCAGGGCTTCGCCTAAACACCGCGACGATATGACCGAGGTGGTATATGGTGGAGGGGGGCACCGCACACGGCTAAGGAACGATCTTGAAGATCAACTGTGTGTCCTAGGGTGCCCCCCTGCCCCCGTATATAAAGGAGAAAGGGGGGAGGCCGGCCGGCCCTTGTGGGCGCGCCAAGGAGGAGTCCTCCTCCTAGTAGGAGTAGGACTCCCTCTTTCCTACTCCTACTAGGAGGGGG
>NC_057813.1:91731454-91839910 GCF_018294505.1 Triticum aestivum
CTCTAAATTTAAATTTTTTTGAGTAATTGATGATGCTTAATTGGGATTGAGTTGGAGGAACCTTCTAAATGTTTAACAACCACCATGATAGTTAAATAAAATTTATTCCTTTGATGTAGGGAAAAATTGGCTTTATGCAAAACTGTAACCATATTGCTTTCGACCAGCCATATATGCATGTCGTGATAGCATTTATCTGTGCATTACTCTATGTGTTACTTTGTCAGCATATTCCATGTGCTGACCCGTTTCGGGCTGCAACATATCATGTTGCAGACTTTTCAGAAGACGAGTAAGGTGCCATAGGTCATTGTTGTTCACTCAGCTATGCCATTGGAGTTGATGGAACTCACTTTATCTTCCAAGCCTTCCGTTGTTATCGTTTTTAGATGGCCTTAAGCCATATTATTGTAATAAGTTCTCTTTTGAGACATTCAATGTAATAAGTGTGTGATTGCAACTCTGTTATAAATCCTCAAGTACTATGTGTGTCAGCATTACCGATCCAGGGATGACACTGATGCACAGACACTGGACTGTTTGAGGTCTGGTCGCTACAATTCTTTATAGCATACATGTCATCAGCACAATCATCATAGATAGCAACTTTGTTATCATAGTCAATTGAAGCCTCATCCAAAATGGCACTAAATAAAGTCATGACCTCTCCAAATCCACTTTCATCATTATAATCATTATAAATAGGAGGCGTCCAATCATTATAACAAATTTGCACATCAAATCTTGGGGGACTAAAAATATCATCTTCATCAAATATAGCATACCCAAGCTTATGGCTTTGCATATCACTAGCATCATGGATATTCAAAGAATTCATACTAACAACATTGCAATCATGCTCATCATTTATTCCAAACATTCTATTCAATTCTTCTTCTATCAATTGAGTAGAATTTTCCTTTCCATCATTTTCATGAAAGACATTATAAAGATGAATAACATGATGCAATCTCAATTCCATATTTTTTTCATAGTTTTCTTTTTATAAACCAAACTAGTGATAAAACAAGAAACTAAAAGATTTGATTGCAAGATCGAAAGATATACCTTCAAGCACTCACCTCCCCGACAATGGCACCAAAAAAGAGCTTGATGTCTACTACGCAACTTGTTCTTGTAGACTTGTGTTGGGCCTCCAAGCACAGAGTTTTGTAGAAGTAGCAATTTTCCCTCAAGTGGATGACCTAAGGTTTATCAATCCATGGGAGGCGTAGGATGAAGATAGTATCTCTCAAGCAACCCTGCAATCAAATACAAGAAATCTCTTGTGTCCCCAACAGACCCAATACAATGGCAAATTGTATAGGTGCACTAGTTCGGCGAAGAGATGGTGATAAAAGTGTAGTATGGATAGTAGATATGAGTTTTTGTAGTGCTAACAATAATAAATAGCAAGGTAGTAAATAGTAAAACAGAGCACAAATGGTATTTAAATGATAGAAAATGAGGCCCAGGGTGCATACTTTCACTAGAGCAATCTCTCAACAATGCTAACATAGTTGGATAATATGATTATCCCTCAAAGTGCAATAAAGAATCACTCCAGAGTTCCTATTAGCGGAGAACGAAAGATAAAAATTGTTTGTAGGATACGAAACCACCACAAAGCTATTCTTTCCGATCAATCTATCCTAGAGTTCATATTAAAATAACACAAAGCTATTCTTTCCGATCGATCTATCAAGAGTTCGTACTAAAGTAACACCATATGACACACATCAACCAACTCTAATGTCACCTAGATACTCCAATGTCACCACAAGTATCCGTGAGTTAATTCTATGATATGCATCAAACAACTTCATGATCATAATATTCAATCCACACAAAGAACTACAAGGAGACCCCAAAAGTTTCTATCAGAGAAAAGATAATAAAAACATGCATCAACCCCTATGCATAGATTACCCCAATGTCACCTCGGGAATCCACAATTTGAGTGCCATAACATACATCAAGTGAATCAATATGATACCCCATTGTCACCTCAATTATTCATACCGAAAGACATACATCATGTGTTCTCAGATCTGAACATTCAATCAGACAAGACAAAACTTCAAATGGTGAAGATTCAATTCATCACGGCAAGAGTAGAGAGGGGAGAAACATCATATGATCCATCCATGTTAACAAAGCCCATGAATATCAAGATAGTGACATCTCAAGATCACGAGAGAGACTAAACACATAGCTACTGGTACAAACCCTCGGCCCCGAGGGTGGACTACTCCCTCCTCATCGTGGTGGCCGCCGGGATGATGAAGATGGCCACCGGTGATGATCTCCCCCTCTAGAAGGGTGCTGGAACAGGCTCTCGATTGGTTTTCAGTGGCTATAGAGGCTTGCAGTGGCGGAACTTCTGAGCTAGGTTCTCCGCGAGGGTTTTTGGAATATTTGAGAATTTATAGGGCGAAGAGGGGGTGCGGGAGGCCACCGAGGTGGGCACAACCCACCGGGGCGCGCATGGGGGCCCAGGCACTCCCTGGTGGGTTGTGCCCCCCTCAGGGCACCCCCAGGTGCTGCTCTGTCCCAATGAATGTCTTCTGGTCCATAAAAAATCCACAAAAAGTTTTGCGGTGTTTGTACTCCCTTTGATATTGATTTCCTGCGATGTAAAAAAGAAGCAAAAAACAACAACTAGCACTAGGCACTGGGTGAATAGGTTAGTCCCACAAAATGATATAAAGTTGCTATAAATGATTGTAAAATATCCAAGAATGATAATATAATAGCATGAATACTTCATGAGTTATAGATACGTTGGAGACGTATCACTACTTCTTGAGCTTGCGTTGGTTTTTCCCTTAAAGAGGAAAGGGTGATTGTAGCGACCCGACCCAAATGGGTCAAGCCTCTGTGCTTAAGTGTCATCCCTGGATCGGTATGCTGACACACACAGTACTCGAGGATTTATAACAGAGGTAAATCACATGTATAAAGTAATGTAAATACTATTACCTCAATCCATAAAGCGGAAGAAACAACAAGGTTGTGGATTCCCATCAACACCAACGGCAAATTTGAGTGTAGTAATCGTAACCCTAACATATCACTTACTCGTACTAAGAATCCTGCAACATGAGACGTCGCAGCCATGTAGGTCAGTGCATTGAATGTACTGGCAATTTCACACTGTAGAGCAATGCTGAATAATGGCTATCACTACATGCATATTTGGCTGGTGGAGGCTCTATAGTTTATTTTTGCATAAATCTAGTTTTATCTGACAACTAAGGAATATATTTTATTTAACTATCATGGTGGTTGAAACATTGAGAAGGTTCCTCCAACTCAATCCCAATTAAGCATAGTTAACAACCCAACAAATTTATTTAGAGTAATGAGATCAAATCAATAATTCAAGAACCAGATACTCAAGATGTCCATAACCGGGGACAAGGATAATCATGATTAGTTTGTACGCTCTACAGAGGTTTGCGCACTTTTCCCCACAAGACTCGATCTCCTCCCTTTGATTTCTCGCACTTCATGATGTTTGAGAAATGGATGACCGAGACACAATATTTTTGTAGCATTTACTCTCTACTCCGGGTAGACCAGTACACCTACAATCCCCCTACATCTGCTAGCCCACCTCTTCGAGAGCTCACGCAACTTACTCAACTATGACAGAGCCCATAATTTCTTGTGGCTACACACGAAAGTTTCTAGCCTGAATAATCCTATGATCCCTTTGAGCCTGGGTGGCATTCCATAGAGTGATCACACGGGTACTACGGGGTCCCCTTGGGCAGGCACTAGGTTCTCCAGGTGCCCGGGCAAACCACTGGGTGCTCCAGGGTGCCCCAACCAATACAGCCAGATGTGTATTAAAGTAGCCACCTTAAGTTAAACCTTAGTTAACAATAACACTCATATCTTTCATGAATTCTCTCAAAATAAACCACGTCTACGGGCATAGATAGCAGTATAAGCAGAACGTAGTAACACCCAAGGGTTTGAATATAAGACAATAGGTTCCTACCTCATCAACTACTTCCCAGTACCCACATGTTATCAAACCTACTCATGCAATGTTTGAGGGTTGAAACTAATGCACAAAAGCTGGGTATGAAAAATATGATCAAAGTGTGAACTTGCCTGTACTGTTGATGAATATGATTCACACTCATAACTCGTGATAGTTCTACTCGTCACACTCCGGTCAATCTATCGTAAGCAACCAATAGTAACCACACATAAGCAATCAGGCAAAAGAATCGAAGAAAAGCTCTCGGAATACTTCGTAACAAGCAAACAACTCTTGAAACAGAAAACAATTTCTAATAGTACTAAAACTAAGTGAATTTGGCCTTATCAAAAAGTTTAGGTCAAGAGCATCGATTTGCAAAAGGAAACAACTAAAACAGAGTTACGAAACTCAAGTTATGATCAAAAGAAGTTTGAATTAAAATCTGTTTAAAATCAAATTTTAAACTTTGAAAAAATATGTTTAAGTTGTTTATCTGTATAGAGGGGATCATAGCAAAGAAGTGGGCATTGGTTTTGTTGGATTTGGATAAACAAGTAAAAAGTTGTGATAGATTGAAAAACAGGGACTAATCTATAAATAAACTAATCGCAAACGGGTCTCCGACAGAAATAAAATAAAATGAAAAAGCTATTTTACGAACGTTCGCTACCGAACGCTAACGAATGAACCATTTGCTAGATTGGCAAAAACAACAAATAGATAAACCGCCGTCGGATCAAGAGCCGACGGTTGGGATCGGACTAGGGTTTTACCGGCGATGGCGGCGGTTCTGGCGGCTCTTCGGTGAGCCGACGGACGGCGACGGATCGGGCGCCAAGGCACGGCATGTGCGGCGGCTGCTAGCTGCGTGGTGGCGGCGGTATACGACTGCGGCAGCGAGGCATGCAGCGCGGGCAGCGGCGTCTGGCAACGGCGGCGGCGGTGGGGTCAGGCGAGAGCACGGCGGTGATGACCCACAAGTATAGGGGATCTATAATAGTCCTTTCGATAAGTAAGAGTGTCGAACCCAACGAGGAGCAGAAGGAAATGATAAGCGGTTTTCAGCAAGGTATTCTCTGCAAGTACTGAAATAAGTGGTAATAGATAGTTTTGTGATAAGATAAATTGTAACGAGCAACAAGTAATAAAAGTAAATAAGGTGCGACAAGGTGGCCCAATCCTTTTTGTAGCAAAGGACAAGCCTGGACAAACTCTTATGATAGAAAAAATGCTCCCGAGGACACATGGGAATATTGTCAAGCTAGTTTTCATTACGCTCATATGATTCGCGTTTGGTACTTTGATAATTTGATATGTGGGTGGACCGGTGCTTGGGTACTGCCCTTACTTGGACAAGCATCCCACTTATGATTAACCTCTATTGCAAGCATCCGCAACTACAACAAAAGTATTAAGGTAAACCTAACCATAGCATGAAACATATGGATCCAAATCAGCCCCTTACGAAGCAACACATAAACTAGGGTTTAAGCTTCTGTCACTCTAGCAACCCATCATCTACTTATTACTTCCCAATGCCTTCCTCTAGGCCCAAATAATGGTGAAGTGTTATGTAGTCGACGTTCACATAACACCACTAGAGGTTAGACAACATACATCTCATCAAAATATTGAATGAATACCAAATTCACATGACTACTAATAGCAAGACTTCTCCCTTGTCCTCAGAAACAAACGTAATTACTCACAAAGCATATTCATGTTCATAATCAGAGGGGTAATAATGTGCATAAAGGATCTGAACATATGATCTTCCACCAAATAAACCAACTAGCATCAACTACAAGGAGTAATCAACACTACTAGCAACCTACTAGCACCAATCCCGGACTTGCAAACAAGAATTGGATACAAGAGATGAACTAGGGTTTGGAGATGAGATGGTGCTGGTGAAGATGTTGATGGAGATTGCCCTCTCCCGATGAGAGGAGCGTTGGTGATGACGATGGTGATGATTTCCCCCTCTCGGAGGGAAGTGTCCCCGGCAGAACAGCTCTGCCGGAGCCCTAGATTGGTTCCGCCAAGGTTCCGCCTCGTGGCGGCGGAGTCTCGTCCGGAAAGGTTGTCCTTTATTTTTTTCTCATCAAAAGACTTCATATAGGAGAAGATGGGCGTCAAAGAGCCACCAGGGGGCCCACGAGGTAGGGGGCGCGCCCAGGGGGCGCCCCCACCCTCGTGAGCAGGGTGTGGGCCCCCTGGCCTTCATCTTTGGCGATGACTTTTCTTTATTTATTTCAAGGTATTTCATGGAGTTTTAGGACTTTTGGAGTTGCGTAGAATAGGCCTCCAATATTTGCTCCTTTTCCAGCCCAGAATTCCAGCTGCCGGCATTCTCCCTCTTCATGTAAACCTTGTAAAATAAGAGAGAATAGCCATAAGTATCGTGACATAACGTGAAATAACAGCCCATAATGCAATAAATATTGTCATAAAAGCATGATGCAAAATGGACGTATCAACTCCCCAAGCTTAGACCTCGCTTGTCCTGAAGCGAAAAGTCGATAACAATAAATATGTCCTCTTGTTTAGAGGTAGAGGCGTCGATAAAAACAAAATACGGACATGAAGGCATCATGATTATTTCATAACAGCAACATAAATAGATTTTGTCATATGATTACTCATGTTCAAGTGATGATCTTCACAAAGCCAAAGCATGAATCAGAAAACTTATTGGGCACTAACAATTATAATCTCAGTCACTGAAGCAATTGCAATTTATCATAACATCGGAAAGAGTCTATGTCAGAGCTTAAAAGCAAGTCCACATACTCAACTATCATTTAGTCCTTCATAATTGCTAGCACTCACGCGATACTTGTGGTTACGGAGTTTTAATCGGACACAGAGAAAGATAGGGGCTTATAGTTTTGCCCCACAACCTTTTACCTCAAGGGTAATGTCAACAATAATAATTCATGCTCCCCCACATCCAATTAGATATGTATATCATACTCTTTCCAACATGCTGAGCTTGCCAAAGGATAAAATGAAAAAGGAAAGGTGAGGATCACCGTGACTCTTGTATAAGGTAGAGGATAATAATAAAAGATAGGCCCTTCGCAGAGGGAAGCAGAGGTTGTCATGCGCGTTTAGGGTTGATGCACAAAATCTTAATGCAAAAGAACGTCACTTTATATTGCCCCTTGCATGTGAACCTTTATTATGCAGTCCGTCGCTTTTATTGCGTCCACAACAAGTTCGTACAAAGCTTATTTCTCTGCACTAATAAGTCATGCATATTTAGAGAGCAATTTTTATTGCTTGCACCGATGACAACTTACTTGAAGGATCTTACTCAATCCATAGGTAGATATGGTGGACTCTCATGGCAAAACTGGTTTAAGGGTATTTGGAAGCACAAGTAGTATTTCTACTTGGTGCTAAGAATTTGGCTAGCATGAGGGGGAAAGGCAAGCTCAACACGGTAGAGGATCCATGACAACATACTTTATCTCGGATGTAAGAAAACATAACTCATTATGTTGTCTTCCTTGTCCAACTTCAACTCTTTAGCATGTCATATTTTAATGAGTGCTCCCAATCATAAAAGATGTCAATGATAATATATCTATATGTGAAACCTCTCTTTCCTTATTACTTCCTATTAATTGCAACGATGACCAAAGCTATATTTGCCAACTCCCAACAACTTTTAATCATCATACTCTCTCTATGTGAAGTCATTACTTTCACTAAGATCAATATGAACTCTTTGATTCTTTTTATTCTTTTTCTTCTAATCACCCAAGATCATGGCAAAATACTCAAGCCCTTGACTCAACACTAATCTTTATTATATAGCTCACGGACTCGATTACAAAGAAGGATCATAAAGCAAAACTCAAAACTAGATCATGCCATGACTTTATTCTACTAAATCAAGATACTACTAATAGGATCGAACTAAGAAATACGGTAAGGATAGGAGTTGTGATGGTGATACGATACCAGGGCACCTCCCCCAAGCTTGGCAGTTGCCAAGGGGAGTGCCCATACCCATGTGATTATGTCTCCTTCTTTGTTGGTGGTGGAGGTATTGTTGATGATGCAGGCTTGTCGTCCAACTTCCATGGCATAGGCTCACCATCATAGAAGGATGATCGAGTCTCCGGAATCCTCAAATCTACAGCCAAACTCATCCTTTTGAATCTATATTCATACTCACAGTTTTGGTTTTGCAGATCATAAATTTGGGCTTGGAGGTGCTCGATCTTCTCTTGTAGCTTAAAGATGGCCTCCTCGGTGTACTTAGCGTCTGGCTCGTAGTTGTTGGTGAACTCCACGAGCATCTTGTGGCTAGCGTTGATTCCGCGCTCAACCATCCCCTGACATTTGAAAACTTGTTGCTCCATTGCTTCGAGCCTCGACTCCATGCTTCCGGTTCCCTTTGGTCCCTCAACATCACGGATGTGCAACAACCTATCACACATCTCAATGGTTTGAGGGTGTTGCAGCACCTCCGCGAGGTAAGGGTTGATCACCTTCTCGAAGAACTTGTTCTTGGAAGCACTTGGGGCTGTCATGATGATCTAGACCTCTCAGAAAAACAGCTCGAAACAAGAACAGGGGAGATTTGCGTGATACAAGAGTCAAAACCTTCGGGAGTATATATAATGAATTTTTACCAACCAAAATACGTATCGTGCAAGGAAACGGAGTCCGGAGGGCACACGAGGTGCTCACGAGGTAGGGGGCGCGCCCAGGGAGGTAGGGCGCGCCCTCCACCCTCATGGAGGCCTCGTGTCCTTCCCGGACTGCTACTTATTTTTCTATTTTTCTAAATATTCCAAAACGGAGAAATATTGCCTTAAAAATTGTTTTGGAGTCGGTTTACTTACGGTACCACATACCTATTCCTTTTCGGAGTCTGGAATGTTCTGGAAAGTGTCCCTTATGTATTCCTCCGGGGTCACGATTTCAATAATATTGGTTTCAACATTTATTGGATTACCTGAGATATAGTGTTTGATCCTTTGACCGTTTACCACCTTCGGATTTGTGCCTGTGAAGTTGTTGATTTTTATGGCACCGGAACGATAGACCTCCTCGATAACGTAGGGACCTTCCCATTTGGAGAGAAGTTTTCCTGCAAAAAATCTTAAACGAGAGTTGTATAGCAATACATAATCACCTATATTAAACTCACGCTTTTGTATCCTTTTGTCATGCCATCTTTTAACCTTTTCTTTAAACAACTTGGCATTTTCATAAGCTTGGGCTCTCCATTCATCAAGTGAGCTAATATCAAATAACCTCTTCTCACCGACAAGTTTGAAATCATAGTTGAGCTCTTTAATAGCCCAGTATGCCTTGTGTTCTAGTTCGAGAGGTAAGTGACAAGCTTTTCCACAAACCATTTTATATGGAGACATGCCCATAGGATTTTTATATGCAGTTCTATAGGCCCATAATGCATCATCAAGTTTCTTGGACCAATTCTTTCTAGACCTATTAACAGTCTTTTGCAAAATTAATTTGAGCTCTCTATTGCTCAACTCTACTTGACCACTAGACTGCGGGTGATAAGGAGATGCAATCCTATGATTAACGTCATATTTAGCAAGCATCTTACGGAAAGCACCATGAATAAAGTGTGAACCACCATCAGTCATTAAATATCTAGGGACTCCAAACCTCGGAAAAATAACTTCCTTAAGCATTTTAATAGAAGTGTTATGATCAGCACTACTAGTTGGAATAGCTTCTACCCACTTAGTAACGTAATCAACAGCAACTAAAATATGAGTATATCCATTAGAGGCAGGAAAAGGTCCCATATAATCAAAGCCCCAAACATCAAATGGTTCAATAACAAGTGAATAATTCATAGGCATTTCTTGACGTCTACTAATATTACCAATCCTTTGACATTCATCGCAAGACAAAACAAACTTACGGGCATCCTTGAAGAGAGTAGGCCAATAAAAACCAGATTGCAATACCTTATGTGCAGTTCTATCTCCAGCATGGTGTCCTCCATAAGCTTCGGAGTGACACTTGCGTAGGATCTGTTCCTGTTCATGCTCAGGTACACAACGTCTAATGACACCATCTACTCCTTCTTTATAAAGATGTGGGTCATCCCAAAAGTAATGTCGCAAGTCATAGAAAAACTTTTTCTTTTGTTGGTATGTGAAGCTAGGTGGTATAAATTTAGCAACAATATAATTAGCATAATCAGCATACCATGGAGTGCTACGAGAAGTGCTTATGACATTTAATTGCTCATCAGGGAAGCTATCATCAATAGGTAGTGGGTCATCAAGAACATTCTCTAACCTAGACAAGTTGTCTGCAACGGGGTTCTCAGCTCCCTTTCTATCAACAATATGTAAATCAAATTCTTGAAGCAGGAGAACCCATCTAATAAGTCTAGGTTTTGCATCCTTCTTTTCCATAAGATATTTAATAGCAGCATGATCAGTGTGAATAGTTACTTTAGAATCAACAATATAGGGTCTGAACTTATCACAAGCAAACACAACTGCTAAAAGTTCCTTTTCGGTAGTAGCATAATTTCTTTGAGCATTGTCTAGAGTCTTACTAGCATAATGGATAACATTCAATTTATTATCAACTCTTTGACCTAGAACAGCATCTACAACATAATGACTAGCATCACACATAATTTCAAAGGGTAAATTCCAATCAGGTGGCTGAACAATAGGTGCAGAGACTAATGCTTTCTTAAGTATTTCAAATGCTTCTACACAATCATCATCAAAGAAAAAGGTACATCTTTTTGTAATAAGTTGGTCAAAGGCCGAGAGATTTTTGAGAAGTCCTTAATGAACCTCCTATAAAATCAGGCATGACCAAGGAAACTTCTTATACCTTTGATGTCCTTGGGACATGTCATCTTTTCAATAGCATCAACCTTGGCCTTATCAACTTCAATACCTCTTTCAGAAACTTTGTGCCCCAAGACAATACCTTCATGGACCATAAAGTGGCATTTTTCCCAATTCAAAATAAGATTAGTTTCTTCACATCTCTGCAAAACTTGAGCAAGATTGCTCAAGCAATCATCAAAAGAGGAACCATAGACGGAAAAGTCGTCGATAAAAACCTCACAAATTTTCTTGCCGAAGTCAGAGAATATAGCCATCATGCATCTTTGAAAGGTAGCAGGTCCATTACATAAACCAGAAGGCATACGTCTATAAGCAAAAGTACCTAAAGGGCACGTAAAAGTAGTCTTTGATTGATCTTTAGTTGACACAGGTATTTGAGAGAAACCAGAATAACCATCTAGAAAGCAATAATGTGTATGTTTGCATAATCTTTCTATCATTTGGTCAATAAAAGGTAAGGGGTAATGATCTTCCTTAGTAGCTTTATTTAATTTGCGGAAATCAATTACCATCCTATAGCCTGTGATAATTCTTTGCGGAATCAATTCATCTTTATCATTAGGGACAACAGTAATACCTCCCTTCTTAGGGACACAATGGACAGGACTTACCCACTGACTATCAGCAACGAGATAAATTATACCTGCCTCCAGAAGCTTGATTATTTCTTTTCTTACCACTTCTTTCATTTTAGGATTCAAACGTCGTTGAGGATCACAAACTGGTTTGGCATCAGCTTCCAAATTTATTTTATGTTGACATAGAGTGGAAATGATGCCCTTAAGATCATCCAGAGTATATCCAATAGCAGCACGGTGCTTCTTCAGAGTTTTCAGTAATCTTTCTTCTTCATGCTCTGAAAGGTTAGCACTAATAATAACATGATATATTTTCTTTTCATCAAGATAAGCATATTTAAGATTATCAGGCAACGGTTTCAGCTCAAACACGGAATCACCCTTGGGTGGAGGGGGATCCCCTAGAATTTCAACAGGCAAATTGTGTTGCAGAATAGGTTCCTGTTTAAAGAATACTTCATCTATTTCCCTTCTTTCATTCATGAACATATCATTTTCATGGTCTAGCAAATACTGTTCTAAAGGATCACTAGGAGGTACGGCAATGGAAGCAAGACCAATAATTTCATCCTTATTAGGCAATTCCTCCTCGCGATGTTGCTTACTAAATTTAGAGAAACTAAACTCATGAACCATATCATCCAAGCCAACAGTAACAACATTATTTTTGCAGTCTATCGTAGCATTAACAGTATTCAAGAAGGGTCTACAAAATATAATGGGACAAAAGCTATCTTGTGGAGAACCAAGAACAAGAAAATCAGCGGGATATTTGGTTTTTCCGCACAAGACTTCAACGTCTCTAACAATTCCCATTGCAGATATAGTATCTCTATTGGCAAGTTTAATTGTAACATCAATATCTTCTAACTCAATAGGTGCAATATCATGCATAATTTCTTTGTATAAGTTTATTGGTATAACACTAGCACTAGCACCCATATCACACAAGCCATGATAACAATGAGCTCCTATTTTAACAGAAATAACGGGCACGTCTACCACAGGTCTATGTTTATCTTCATCACAAGGTTTAGCAATTCTAGCAGTTTCACCTTGGAATTGAATAACATGCCCATCGATATTATCAGACAAGAGATCTTTAACAATAGCAATAGGTTCTACTTTGACTTGCTCAGGAGGTGTATAAGTTCTAATATTGCTTTTACGAACAACATCTGAAGTTTTAGTATGATCCTTCATTCTAACAGGGAAAGGTGGTTTCTCAACATAAGAAGTGGGAACGATAGGATCATTATAAGTGACAATTTTTTCTTCAACTTTAATAGGTGCAGCTACTTTTACTTCTATGGGAGGATGATATTTAAACCACTTCTCCTTGGGGAGATCAACATAAGTAGCAAAAGATTCACAGAAAGAAGCTAATATCTCAGAGTCAAGTCCATATTTAGTGCTAAACTTACGGAAAATATTGGTATCCATAAAAGATTTAACACAATCAAACTTAGGTGTCATACCTAACTCCTTACCTTTGTCGAGGTCCCAATCTTCAGAGTTGCATTTAATTCTATCCAATAAATTCCATCTGAATTCAATAGTCTTCATCATAAAAGAGCCAGCACAAGAAGTATCGAGCATGGTGCGATTGTTATCAGAAAGCCGAGCATATTTTTTTTGCATAATTACTCCTCTTGCGAGCTCTGATTGGGGCATGAATATAACATTGATTTAAGCCTCCCCCAAGCTTGAGCGATGCTTTCTCCTTCGCGAGGCCAAAAATTGTATATATAATTGCGATCACGATGAACAAGATGCATAGGGTAATACTTTTGATGAAATTCCAATTTCAATCTTTTATAGTTCCATGATCTCATATCATCACATAGCCTATACCATGTCAATGCGTCTCCCTTCAAAGATAAAGGGAAAGCCTTCTTCTTAACAACATCATCGAGTATACCTGCAAGCTTAAATAGTCCACAAACATCATCCACATAGCGTAGATGTTCATCACGATGCTTTGCTCCATCTATTGTAAAAGTGTTAGCTAGTAGTTTTTCCATCAAACCCAAAGGAATCTCAAAAGGAGTTTCATGTTCAATAGGTTCAGTAGGCTGAGTAGGTTGAGGAGCAACTCTTTTCTCTACTGGACGAGGTGAAGATACCCCGAACAAGCCCCTCGGACAATTACTTTCCATAGTAACAAGTGACAGAAAATTTCAGCACACTAAATAAATTTTTCCTTACCAAATTCCAACTACCAAAGACGATTCACTCCCCGGCAACGGCGCCAGAAAAGAGTCTTGATGACCCACCAGTATAGGGGATCTATCATAGTCCTTTCGACAAGTAAGAGTGTTGAACCCAACAAGGAGCAGAAGGAAATGATAAGCGGTTTTCAGCAAGGTATTCTCTGCAAGTACTGAAATAAGTGGTAACAGATAGTTCTGTGATAAGATAAATTGTAACGAGCAACAAGTAATAAAAGTAAATAAGGTGCAGTAAGGTGGCCCAATCCTTTTTGTAGCAAAGGACAAGCCTGGACAAACTCTTATGATAGGAAAAACACTCCCGAGGACACATGGGAATATCGTCAAGCTAGTTTTCATCACGCTCATATGATTCGCGTTCGGTACTTTGATAATTTGATATGTGGGTGGACCGGTGCTTGGGTACTGCCCTTACTTGGACAAGAATCCCACTTATGATTAACCTCTATTGCAAGCATCCGCAACTACAACAAAAGTATTAAGGTAAACCTAACCATAGCATGAAACATATGGATCCAAATCAGCCCCTTACGAAGCAACGCATAAACTAGGGTTTAAGCTTCTGTCACTCTAGCAACCCATCATCTACTTATTACTTCCCAATGCCTTCCTCTAGGCCCAAATAATGGTGAAGTTTTATGTAGTCGATGTTCACATAACACCACTAGAGGTTAGACAACATACATCTCATCAAAATATCGAACGAATACCAAATTCACATGACTACTAATAGCAAGACTTCTCCCTTGTCCTCAGGAAAAAACGTAATTACTCACAAAGCATATTCATGTTCATAATCAGAGGGGTAATAATGTGCATAAAGGATCTGAACATATGATATTCCACCAAATAAACCAACTAGCATCAACTACAAGGAGTAATCAACATTACTAGCAACCTACTAGCACCAATCCCGGACTTGGAGACAAGAATTGGATACAAGAGATGAACTAGGGTTTGGAGATGAGATGGTGCTGGTGAAGATGTTGATGGAGATTGCCCTCTCCCGATGAGAGGAGCGTTGGTGATGACGATGGTGATGATTTCCCCCTCCCGGAGGGAAGTGTCCCCGGCAGAACAGCTCTGCCGGAGCCCTAGATTGGTTCTGCCAAGGTTCCGCCTCGTGGCGGCGGAGTCTCGTCCTGAAAGGTTGCTTGCTGTTTTTTTCTCATCGAAAGACTTCATATAGGAGAAGATGGGCGTCGGAGAGCCACCAGGGGGCCCATGAGGTAGGGGGGCACGCCCAGGGGGGGATCCCCGCACCCTCGTGAGCAGGGTGTGGGCCCCCTGGCCTTCATCTTTGGCGGTGATTTTTCTTTATTTATTTCAAGGTATTTCGTGGAGTTTTAGGACTTTTGGAGTTGCGTAGAATAGGCCTCCAATATTTGCTCCTTTTCCAGCCCAGAATTCCAGCTGCCGGCATTCTCCCTCTTCATGTAAACCTTGTAAAATAAGAGAGAATAGCCATAAGTATCGTGACATAACGTGAAATAACAGCCCAGAATGCAATAAATATTGTCATAAAAGCATGATGCAAAATGGACATATCAGGCGGCGCATGGCATCGACAAGCGAGAAGGAGGTGAGGCGGCAGGGTCGGACGCTATTTATGGAGGAGGAGGAGGTCGGCCTGCTTGGGGAAGGGGGTAGGGCGAGGCGGTGGTGGAGTCGGCCACGGCGGCGGCGCTGGCGTACGGGCGGCGGAGTCCCGCTCGGGAGGGAGACGGCGCGCGATGCTGAGCTGGGCCGCGGCCTGGCTGGCTAGCTGGGCCGGCCCGGTCCAGCGGAGAAAGTTTTTTTAATAAAATAATTTTACAGACAATAATTAAAGCAAAAAGAAAATAAAATAAAAATACAATATAGGCATATTATATATCAAAATTTCCAGAAAACAATTTTCTACAACATGAACATTTTTATAACATCAAATGAATTCCACAAAAATTTAAATAAAGCAAAGAGTGATACTGATTTATTTAAAACCCAATAAAATCATTTTTTTAAATACCAAAATGATTTCAAATTTATTTCTCTCCAATTTTCTAACGTAGGGAATCATTTTACCCTAATTTCCCTATATATTATTTTTGGAGAAAAATAATTTGAATAAAACCCAAATAACTCCAAATTGAAAAATAATTTCAAAAGGACTTTAAATTTGATGCTTTTTAAACTTCCAACTCATATTTCATACGTTTTGAAGAAGTCATTTCATCTTCTCTCATGAAAATCATTGAGTTGCGTAAAGTTTCTGAAATGGAAATATTTCCAAATGAAATTCAAATATTTTCAAAAACCCTTTTCATTCAATTAAATGGAAGAAGTCACGTCATCTTCCCTCCAGTGTTTTGTGATGAAAAGAACTTGAATTCATGGAGATCATAAATGCGAGATGAAAGTTTGGGAAAGTTATTTTATTCCCTCTCATTTAACTTTCAAAAACTTTTCAAGTTTCATTCAATTTCACACAAGCAATCACACCACAATCAAACAAACAATCAAATCTATTTATTTATATAACATTCCAAAATTTAGAATTTTGGGATGTTACAAACCTACCACCCTTAAAAATGAATCTCGCCCTCGAGATTCGGAGAGGCTAGAAAGAAATAGGTTAGGTTCGGGGGTCTCCTCAAAATTCATCGATCATCACAGGAGGTCTGGGGTGCTACCACCCTTAGAAGCATTGTTACGGTTCCATGAATGCTCATATACTTTGTCCTTATTCATGACAGTGTCGGTCTTCTCAGATGCACGGGAAAATTCCTTCTCCGGGCTCTTCCGGTGGGGCATAATCTTTTCCTGCAATTCTTCTGTCCTTTAAATCTTGATAAGGTTCTTCCGAGACTGGGTCTTCTTAGCTGACAGGTCTGGCGCCAATACTAAACAACTATCGATATCTCATGGTGGTCAACAATTTATGGTTTCTCCTACAGGAAAATGGGTCTAGGCTTCATTCTCACCGTATATCCTACGTGTGGCAAAAGCTGCCTTGTACAAGGGAAAATTGTCATACCATCTAAGGTTCAATTAGGCTTAATATCGTCGTCTCTCTACTATAGGTATGTCACTCAGATTTACCATCCCACATACAGAGGCGAATAATAAGAGTAAGTCGGCATGGTGATCAATCCATCCCGCACCCAAATCATTACCTTGTATATGGTTTACTAAATCTCGCTCTCTAACACTCGATCTTCCTCACCAGCATTGCAGAATTTCTCTTGTCGACGAACCAAGTTCAGATAAATTCATTGATTCTGCAAGCCAACAAATATCTATCGTTTCTTCACAACTCTCAGGTTTTACGTAAACTCCTATAAGATCGTCTGTTGATAAAGTCATATCTTCTTCTAGGGTTTTTACTTCAGCAAGAGTGTGCTTGCTTCTTGGCAGGTCCTGGGGCCTGTGGGTTATGGCCCATCTCATCACTCGTAAACCTTGGACTCATCATTAGGGCAACTGATCATTATTCTAACATCTAGCTTACTAGCTTTCTTAAATCCATCTGATTCTACTGTCTCCCTTCCTTCTGTTGGTAACAAACTAAGGCATGATTACTCAGACTCATCATCGAGTTACAATTGCTCCATATTACCAACATTGTACCTCCTTTATATCCAATAGTACTTCATCCCTTCATATTCTTGGGGTATCCAACATATCGAGATTAAAACTCATACTTATTTGTCCCTAGTCCACTCTGTGGAATATCATCATCTTTTCCAGGGATAACGTGTCCTCACAGGGTACTACCACCCTTAAAAATGCTCCAATTCTTCCATAGACCATATTTCTCATATCCTCGAAAATGGTCAAAATCTTTCTGTCGGATTTTGGGATTCGGCAACCCATGAGAGGTTTGAACTCTAGGGTGCGTGCGGAGATCTCAACCTACCCAGCCTGCCTACTCGCGATCCTCCTAAGCCTAACGCGTCGAGCTTAAAGAGACACAAAGACAAAGAGGTTTATATTGGTTCGGGCCACCGTCGTGGTGTAATACCCTAATCCAGTGTGGTGTGGTGGATTGCCTCGAAGGGCTATGGATGAACAAGTACAGTGGATGAACAAGCCTCCGGAGGAGAGGTGTTCTTGAGATGGTGTGGAGTTCTACTTGTGCTGATTTCAGTCGCCCTTATATGGTGGTGGCTAGTCCTATTTATAGTGGCCTTGGTCCTCTTCCCAAATATGAGCGGGAAGGAATTCCACAATGGCGGGATTTCAAAGGGGACAAGTAGTACAGTCTATCCTGACAAAAGTAGTCTTCGCCTGTGAAAAGCCTCTAGTCGTGACGCTGCGGTGGGCTCGTTGATGACCTCTGTCCTGCCGTCCTGGCGGTCTTGGTCTCATTGCACCGAAATGGCAACCTTTGGATGATTCCTCGGGACTCCACGCCTGCGGCTTGTCTCCCTTGCACCGAAGAGGAAGCCTGCGCTCTACGCCCGCCTGGCCTTGGTCGTCATGGCTCACGTCAGCTGAGCCTCGTGAGGTATCTTGCATAGAACTCTCCGCCCCTCAGGAGCCCTCCTGAGGTGGCTGCTTCCTTTGGGGGACTTGGCATCATCCGCCTCGCGAGTCTTGGCCCCTCGCGAGGGTCTTGTGGTGTTGGTGCTGAAGCTGGGACGTACCAGGCCGTTGATGGAGCCACGTGGTTGGCCGCAGGCAGGCAGGGTTGGATACCCCCATATCCAGACGCCGACAGTAGCCCCCGGGCCCAAGGCGCGCTCGGGCTTGGCTTCTAGGCGAAGCCAAAGGGCAAGTGCGGAGCACCATGGGCCCTAACCGCCAGCGACCTTGATGACGCATGTCGATTGATGGGACGTGTGCGACTCCACTTCCCTACGCTGCCTCGGCAACTGCTCGACTTGACTGGTCGATGCGGCATGCAGAAGGTCATGATGGCGCAGGGTCGTGGAGGTTGGCGGTAGGCCTCCCTTGGCTATAAATGCGAGGGAGGGGCAGAGCCCCCCGTCCATCTTTCCTTCGTCTTGCTCCCGCCTACTTCTCTCCCCTCCATCTTGCTCTCATGGTGTCGCCGAAGAGGTTTTCGGCGGCCGAGAAGGGGAAGGCCTCCAAGGAGGGGCCAGCCTCTCCCCCTCCCAAGAGGGGTCGTGGCCGTCCCCGCAAGCACCCCCGTGGTCCCTCCGGCAGTGTACAGGGGGCACAGGCACACGCCCCCCAAAAGTAGTGTTGCTCTAGGTGCCCGCCATGGCACCTCTTCCCGTGGCAAGGGCCACTAGCTTCGGAGCAGCCCCCATGACGAAGGGAGGCGCGCCGTGATCGTGCGCCCGCCTCGGCCACGCTTTTCCTCACTGGACGTGCTCCCTAAGTTCATGGTGTGGTCGGAGAGCCCGGCTGGCACCTCGCTCCGGCTCCCATGCTTCTTCTCCAGCGAGCTTCCTTCTTCAGGGCTTGTTGGCCTTTAGCTGCAGGCTGATGGGTGCTGCAGCAGAGCTTCATGGGTTGGTACCGAGGTCTCCACCTCTGGTAGCGTGGTGCTGACCCGCGGCTGGCAGACCTTCGCCCGTGCGCGTGGCCTGGGCGGAAGGTGCACCCTCTACTTCGAGTACGACGGCCTGGTGACCCTCTATTTGAGGGTGTTCAGGGGGGACGGCCGCCGCGTGGGGTGCTACCCGGAGGACAGTAGCGACGACAATGGTGGCGACGGCGAGCTTGGCCTTGGCGACGTGCGCTCCTCCTCCCGTGACGGTGGCTCTTCCTTGTATGAGAGCTCGAGCAGTGGTGGCTACAACCGGCCTCCGCGTCATCGTGCTCATGTCGAGGATGCTGGTGGCTCGTCCCGCCGCAGCGCTCTAGTGAAGCCGGAGGGGAGCCCAGCGTGAAGCTGGGCCGAAGAAGTTGGACTCAAGGCCGGTGGCCCCAGATCACCTACGAAAGAACTGGTGGAGCACCGGGCCCCCTTGAGGCGCTACTTGAGGATGCAATGCTCGTGCCAAGCTCGTACGCCTTCAGGTCTTCTTTGTTTAGCTTTTCCTTTCTCCTATAATTTGAAAAAGGAAGATGGTGTACCCTGTTGGGGTGTGTCATGAACCGCAGCAGTTATGCCGCTATTCTTATGCTTGCAGTCTTGATGCTGTGTTGTAATGCTTGTGCTCTGGGTAGGCAGGGGTAAGATGACTTAGCTTGGTATGCACGTAGTAGTAAGCCGCCTCGCGAGGCTTGGCCTGATATGTCTCCGTTGTGTCTATAATTTTTGATTGTTCCATGCCAATATTCTTCAACTTTCATATACTTTTGGCAACTTTTTATACTATTTTTGGGACTAACATATTGATCCAGTGCCTAGTGCCAGTTCCTGTTTGTTGCATGTTTTATGTTTCACATAAACCCAATATCAAACGGAATCCAAACGTGATAAAAATGGACGGAGAATTGTTTTGGAATATTTGGGATTTTCCGGAGGAAGAATCAACGCGAAACGGTGCCCGAGGTGGCCAGGAGATAGGGGGTGCGCCCACCCCCCTGGGCGCGCCTGGCACTCTCCTGGACCACCCGTAAGGCGGTTGACACTCTTCTTTTGCTGCAAGAAAGCTAATTTTATGAGAAAAATCTGGGTGAAAGATTCACCCCAATCGGAGTTACGGATCTCCGGATATAAAAGAAACAGTGGAGGGGCAGAATCAAGGAACACAGAAACAGAGAGAAACAGAGAGAAACAGAGAGATAGATCCAATATCGAAGGGGCTCTCACCCCTCCCACGCCATGGGAGCCAAGGACCAGAGGGGAAACCCTTCTCCCATCTACGGAGGAGGTCAAGGAAGAAGAAGAAGAAGGGGGCCCCTCTCCCCCTTGCTTCCAGTGTCGCCGAAACGCCGCCGGGGGCCATCATCTGTTGGGGAACGTTGTGGGAAATAAAAAAATTCTACACTTCACCAAGATCAATCTATGGAGTCATCTAGCAACGAGAGACAGGAGTGCATCTACATACCCTTGTAGATCACGAGCGGAAGCGTTCAAGAGAACGGGGTTGATGGAGTCGTACTCGTCGTGATCCAGATCACCGAAGATCCTAGTGCCGAACGGACGGCACCTCCGCGTTCAACACACGTACGGTTGGGAGAGACGTCTCCTCCTTCTTGATCCAGAAAGGGGGAAGGAGAAGTTGATGGAGATCCAGCACCACGACGTCGTGGTGGTGGAAGTAGCGGGGATCTCGGCAGGGCTTCGCCAAGCTCAGCGAGAGGGAGAGGTGTTACGGGGGGAGAGGGAGGCGCCAGGGGCTTGGATGCGCAGCCCTCCCTCCTCCCCTCTTTCTATAGGGGCCCTGGGGGGGCGCCGGCCCCCTAGAGATCCAATATCAAGGGGGCGGCGGCCAAAGGGGGGAACTTGCCCCCCAAGTCAGGTGGGGCGCCCCCCACCCCCAGGGTTTCCAACCCTAGGCGCAGGGGGAGGCCCAAGGGGGGTGCACTAGCTCACCAGGGGCTGGTTCCCTTCCCACTTCAGCCCATGGGGCCCTCCGGGATAGGTGGCCCCACCAGGTAGACCCCCAGGACCCTTCCGGTGGTCCCAGTACAATACCGGTGACCCCCGAAACTTTCCCGGTGGCCGAAACTGGACTTCCTATATACAAATCATTACCTTCGAACCATTCCGAAACTCCTCGTGACATCCGGGATCTCATCCGGGACTCCAAACAACTTTCAGGTTACTGCATACTAATATCTTTACAACCCTAGCATCACCGAACCTTAAGTGTGTAGACCCTACGGGTTCGGGAATCACGCAGACATGACCGAGACAACTCTCTGGCCAATAACCAAGAGCGGGATCTGGATACCCATGTTGGCTCCCACATGTTCCACGATGATCTCATCAAATGAACCACGATGTCGAGGATTCAAGTAATCCCGTATACAATTCCCTTCGTCAATCGGTATGTTACTTGCCCGAGATTCGATCGTCGGTATCCCAATACCTCGTTCAATCTCGTTACCGGCAAGTCACTTTACTCGTATCGTAATGCATGATCCCGTGACCAACCACTTGGTCACATTGAGCTCATTATGATGATGCATTACCGAGTGGGCCCAGAGATACCTCTCCGTCATACAGAGTGACAAATCCCAGTCTCGATCCGTGTCAACCCAACAGACACTTTCGGGGATACCCGTAGTATACCTTTATAGTCACCCAGTTACGTTGTGACGTTTGGTACACCCAAAGCACTCCTACGGTATCCGGGAGTTACACGATCTCATGGTCTAAGGAAATGATACTTGACATTAGAAAAGCTCTAGCAAATGAACTACACGATCTTGTGCTATGCTTAGGATTGGGTCTTGTCCATCACATCATTCTCCTAATGATGTGATCCCGTTATCAATAATATCCAATGTTGTGGTCTATGTATTCACACATGTATTACAATTTCCGGATAACACAATTATAGCATGAATAATAGACAATTATCATGAACAAGGAAATATAATAATAATCATTTTATTATTGCCTCTAGGGCATATTTCCAACATCATCATCACCGCGATCTTCACCAACAACTTCACCGCCTTCATGACCAACTCTTCCCCCCTCTATGCGGTGGTGTAATCTCTCTCTTACCCGCTGTAATCTCTACTTAAACATGGTGCTCAATGCTATATATTATTTCCCAATGATGTATGGCTATCTTATGATGTTTGAGTAGATCCGTTCTGTCCTATGGGTTAATTGATGATCGTGATTGGTTTGAGTTGCATGTTTTATTATTGGTGCTGTCCTATGGTGCTCTCCGTGTCGCACAAGCATGAGGGATCCCCGCTGTAGGGTTTGCAATATGTTTATGATTTGCTTATGGTGGGTGGCATGAGTGAACAGAAGCACAGACCTGAGTAAGTAGGTTGCTTGCGTATGGGATAAAGGGGACTTGATACTTTAATGCTATGGTTGGGTTTTACCTTAATGAATCTTTAGTAGTTGCAGATGCTTGCTAGAGTTCCAATCATAAGTGCATATGATCCAAGAAGAGAAAGTATGTTAGCTTATGCCTCTCCCTCAAATAGAATTGCAATAGTGATTACTGGTCTAGTTATCGATTGCCTTGGACAAATAACTTTCTCATAACAAAAATCTCTCTACTAATACTTACTTTATTGCATATTTATCTAAACAGCACCTAGTTTATATTTACGTGTTCTTTATTATCTTGCAAACCTATCAAACAACACCTACAAAGTACTTCTAGTTTCATACTAGTTCTAGGTAAAGCGAACGTCAAGCGTGCGTAGAGTCGTATCAGTGGCCGATAGGACTTGAGAGAGTATTTGTTATACCTTTAGCTCCTCGTTGGGTTCGACACTCTTACTTATCGAAAGAGGCTACAACTACCCCGTATACTTGCAGGTTATCAAGACCTTTTTCTGGCGCCGTTGCCGGGCAGTCATAGCATGGGGTGAATATTCTCGTGTGTGCTTGTTTGCTTTATCACTAAGTAATTTTTATTTGCTGTTCTTAATTGTTCTCTATCTTTAGTTATGGATATGGAACACGGAATACCAAAAACATTAGGTGTACTTGCTACTCTTGGAGATGGGGAACCTGCTAAAACCCTCGATGCTCGTTATGTGAAAGACATTATGTACTAAATAATCCTGAGAAAACCCCATTCAATTATGTTATGGGAGACATGTTGGATCAACGTGAATACTTTAGGGATTATCGCTTGACACAAAAAGGGAAACTATTATGGGATCAAATTAATATGTTGCGTTGGTATGCTCGGGATCTATGCTTGAGATATGATTATAATTGTTGCTCTAGGATGAAGGCTCCACACCTTCTCTTTTCATGCAAATTTAATGATAATGAAACCTTAGCTTCTTATGCTAGAGGTATATATGATTACTATGATGTTGAACAAATTGAAGAATTTGTCGCTTTTAAGGCTGCTTATGAAATTGAATCTTTGTTTGAAAAGTATGAAGCTTTAGATGATGATGTTTATTGGCCTGAAAATTATGCTATATTAAAATATTGCTATGAAAATTATGAATATAGTTACAATATTAATGCATTTATTGAGAAAGTCTCCTCTGTCCAAGAAGAGACTAATATTTTGCAGGAAGCGATGGAAGAAGAAATTGATGAAACTGTGAGCTCATTGGATGAAAAAGATGATGAGGAGAGCGAAGAACAAAAGGAGGAAGAGAGGATTGATCACCCGTGCCCACCTTCTAATGAGAGTAACTCTTCAACTCATACATTGTTTAATTCCCCTTCGTGCTTAGCGAAGGATGATTGCTATGATGATTGCTATGATCCCTTGAATTTGTTTGAAATATCCTTTTTTGATGATGCTTGCTATGCTTGTGGCCAAGATTCCAATATGAATTATGCTTATGGAGATGAACTTTTTATAGTTCCTTATGTTAAACATGAAACTGTTGCTATTGCACCCACGCATGATAATGCTATTATCTTTTTGAATTCTCCCGACTACACTATATCGGAGAAGTTTGCGCTTAGTAAGGATTATATTGATGGGTTGCCTTTTACCACTACACATGATGATTTTGATAGATATAATATGCATGTGCTTGCTGCTCCTACTTGCAATTATTATGAGAGAGGAACTACATCTCCGCCTCTTTATGTTTCCAATATGATAAAATTGCAAGAAACTGCTTATACTATGCATTGGCCTTTACTTGGTGTGCATGAATTGTTCTGTTATGACATGCCGATGCATAGGAAGAGAGTTAGACTTAGTTGTTGCATGATATATGTTACTTTGTGCTCACTACTAAATCACAAATCATTGTTAACTAAAATTGGCTTTGATATACCTTGGGATCCGGGTGGATCCATTACTTGAGCACTATATGCCTAGCTTAATGGCTTTAAAGAAAGCGCTGCCAGGGAGACAACCCGGAAGTTTTAGAGAGTCCTTTATTTCTGTTGAGTGCTTTTATATAGTTTAAAAATAAAAAAATAAAGAGGGGAACCTAAAAACTTTTCAAAAAGGAAAGTGAAAGTGAGAAAGACAAGCATTGATGAAATGGGAGCTAGCCTTGAACTTTGTTCATGCTCACGGAATCTTTGTGAATCTGGATTACAGAAAATTTTCATCAAAAATAATTATCCCCTTGTATAATTCCATTGTATTATAAAAATAATGTGCCAAGGTTTGCCTTTAGGATGTTTACAATGCTTGTTGGTTTGTACGGTGCAGGACAGAAACTTTGTCTGTAGTGCGAGATTTTACATTTTTAACTGGAACATCAATTGGTTCTGATTCTTTCTGCACTGTCTTTCTATACAACGTTTTTGTTTTTCCTAATTTTGGTAGAATTTATGGGGTAGCAGAAGTATGGTGAATGTTCAGATTGCTACATACTGTTCTGTTTTTGACAGATTCTGTTTTTGAAGCATAGTTTGCTTGTTTTGATGAATGTATCAATTTATATCAGTGGATTTAAGCCATGAAAAAGTTATATTACAGTAGACACAATGCAAAAACAAAATATGAATTGGTTTGCAACAGTACTTAGAGTAGTGATTTGCTTTATTATACTAACGGATCTTACCGAGTTTTCTGTTGAAGTTTTGTGTGGATGAAGTGTCTAATCGAGGATGTCTCGATATGAGGAAAAGGAAGAGAGGCAAGAGATCAAGCTTGGGGATGCCCGAGGCACCTCAAGTAAATATTCAAGGAGACTCAAGAGTCTAAGCTTGGGGATGCCCCGGAAGGCATCCCCTCTTTCTTCAACAAATATCGGTATGTTTTCGTATTCGTTTCGTTCATGCGATATGTGCAAATCTTGGAGCGTCTTTTGCATTTAGTTTTCACTTTTCTTTTATGCACCATGCTGGTATGATATAGTCCTTGATTGATTTATAGAATGCTCATTGCACTTCACTTAAATCTTTTGAGTATGGCTTTATAGAATGCTTCATGTGCTTCACTTATATCATTTCAAGTTTGGATTGCCTGTTTCTCTTCACATAGAAAACCGCAATTTATAGAATGCTCTTTTGCTTCACTTATATTTGTTAGAGCATGGGCATATATTTTGTAGAAAGAATTAAACTCTCTTGATTCACTTATATCTATTTAGAGAGATGACATGAATTGGTCATTCACATGGTTAGTCATAAAATCCTACATAAACTTGTAGATCGCTGAATATGATATGTTTGATTCCTTGCAATAGTTTTGAGATATAAAGATGGTGATATTAGAGTCATGCTAGTGGGTGGTTGTGGATTGTAGAGATACTTGTGTTGAGGTTTGCAAGTCCCGTAGCATGCATGTATGGTAACCGTTGTGTGACAAATTTGAAGCATGGGGTGTTTCTTTGACTGTCTTCCTTATGAGTGGCGGTTGGGGACGAGCGATGGTCTTTTCCTACCAATATATCCCCCTAGGGGCATGCATAGTAATACTTTGCTTCGAGGGCTAATAAACTTTTGCAATAAGTATATGAGTTCTTTATGACTAATGTGAGTCCATGGATTATACGCACTTTTACCTATCCATCATTGCTAGCCTCTTCGGAATGTGCATTGCCCTTTCTCACCTCGAGAATTGGTGTAAACTTCGCCGGTGCATCCAAACCCCATGATACAATACGCTCTATCACACATAAACCTCCTTATATCTTCCTGAAAACAGCCACCATACCTACCTATTATGGCCTTTCCATAGCCATTCCGAGATATATTGCCATGCAACTTCCATCATCATCATATACATGACTTGAGCATTCATTGTCATATTGCCTTGCATGATCGTAAGATAACTAGCATGATGTTTTCATGGCTTGTCCGTTTTTTTGATGTCATTGCTACGCTAGATCATTGCACATCCCGGTACACTGCCGGAAGCATTCATACAGAGTCATATCTTTGTTTCAGCATCGAGTTATAATATTGAGTTGTAAGTAAATAAAAGTGTGATGATCATCATTATAGAGCATTGCCCCATGAAAAAAGAAAGAAAAAAAGAAAAAAAAGGGGAAGGCCAAAGAAGCCTAAATAAAAAAAGGGGGCCAAAGAAGCCCGCAAAAAGAAAAAGAAAAAAAAGAAAAAAAGAGGCAATGTTACCATCCTTTTTCCACACTTGTGCTTCAGAGTAGCACCATGTTCTTCATATAGAGTCTCCTATGTTATCACTTTCATATACTAGTGGGAATTTTCATTATAGAACTTGGCTTGTATATTCCAACGATGGGCTTCCTCAAATGCCCTAGGTCTTCATGAGCAAGCAAGTTGGATGCACACCCACTTAGTTTTCAGTTTGAGCTTTCATACACTTATAGCTCTTAGTGCATCCGTTGCATGGCAATCCCTACTCCTCGCATTGACATCAATTGATGGGCATCTCCATAGCCCGTTGATTAGCCGCGTCGATGTGAGACTTTCTCTCTTTTTTGTCTTCTCCATATAAACCTCCACCATCATATTCTATTCCACCTATAGTGATATATCCATGGCTTGCGCTCATGTATTGCGTGAGGGTTGAAAAAGCTGAAGCGCATTAAAAAGTATGAACCAATTGCTCGGCTTGTCATCGGGGTTGTGCATGATGGGAGCATTTTGTGTGACGAAAATGTAGCATGGCCAAACTATATGATTTTGTAGGGATAAGCTTGCTTTGGCCTTGTTGTTTTGAAAAGACATGATTGCTTTATTAGTATGCTCAAAGTATTATTGTTTTTATGTCAAATGATCGACTATTGCTTTGAATCACTCGTGTCATAATATTCATGCCATGATTAGACATATGATCAAGATTATTCTTGGTAGCATTCCACATGAAAACTTATCTTTTTTATCATTTACCTACTCGAGGACGAGCAGGAATTAAGCTTTGGGATGCTGATACGTCTCCGTCGTATCTATAATTTTTGATTGTTCCATGCAAATATTCTTCAACTTTCATATACTTTTGGCAACTTTTTATACTATTTTTGGGACTAACATATTGATCCAGTGCCCAGTGCGAGTTCCTATTTGTTGCATATTTTATGTTTCACAGAAACCCAATATCAAACGGAATCCAAACAAGATAAAAACGATGGAGAATTATTTTGGAATATTTGGGATTTTCCGGAGGAAGAATCAACGCGAAACGGTGCCCGAGGTGGCCAGGAGATAGGGGGCGCGCCCACCCCCCTGGGTGCGCTTGGCACTCTCCTGGGCCACCCGTAAGGCGGTTGACGCTCTTCTTTTTCCGCAAGAAAGCTAATTTTACAAGAAAAATATGCGCGAAAGACTCACCCCAATCGGAGTTACGGATCTCCGGATATAAAAGAAACGGTGAAGGGGGCAGAATCAAGGAACGCAGAAACGAAGAGAAACAGAGAGATAGATCCAATCTCGGAGGGGCTCTCGCCCCTCCCACGCCATGGGAGCCAAGGCCCAGAGGGAAAACCCTTCTCCCATCTAGGGAGGAGGTCAAGGGAGAAGAAGAAGAAGGGGGCCCTCTCCCCCTTGCTTTCGGTGGCGCCGGAACGCCGCCGGGGGCCATCATCATCACCGCGATCTTCAGCAACAACTTCACCGCCTTCATCACCAACTCTTCCCCCCTCTATGCAGCAGTGTAATCTCTCTCTTACCCGCTGTAATCTCTACTTAAACATGGTGCTCAACGCTATATATTATTTCCCAATGATGTATGGCTATCTTATGATGTTTGAGTAGATCTGTTCTGTCCTATGGGTTAATCGATGATCGTGATTGGTTTGAGTTGCATGTTTTATTATTGGTGTTGTCCTATGGTGCTCTACGTGTCGCGCAAGCGTGAGGGATCCCCGCTGTAGGGTTTGCAATATGTTTATGATTTGCTTATGGTGGGTGGCGTGAGTGAACAGAAGCACAGACCCGAGTAAGTAGGTTGTTTGCGTATGGGATAAAGGGGACTTGATACTTTAATGCTATGGTTGGGTTTTACCTTAATGAATCTTTAGTAGTTGCGGATGCTTGCTAGAGTTCCAATCATAAGTGCATATGATCCAAGAAGAGAAAGTATGTTAGCTTATGCCTCTCCCTCAAATAGAATTGCAATAGTGATTACCGGTCTAGTTATTGATTGCCTTGGACAAATAACTTTCTCGTAACAAAAATCTCTCTACTAATACTTACTTTATTGCATCTTTATCTAAACAGACCCTAGTTTATATTTATGTGTCCTTTATTATCTTGCAAACCTATCAAACAACACCTACAAAGTACTTCTAGTTTCATACTCGTTCTAGGTAAAGCGAACGTCAAGCGTGCGTAGAGTCGTATCAGTGGCCGATAGGACTTGAGAGAGTATTTGTTCTATCTTTAGCTCCTCGTTGGGTTCGACACTCTTACTTATCAAAAGAGGCTACAAATACCCCGTATACTTGTGGGTTATCATGGCCTCAAGTACTCGATGGAGCCCCCTGCCATAGGGTCGTGAGGCCTCGAGGACTACACAAGGACTGCTGTGGAGCTGCTCCTGAAGAAAAGGAAAAAAACTGTCGAGCGGCTCCCATCCTCTTTAGGTGAGCCCCCTATCGTAGATTTAGCACGGACCTGACGCACCGCGTCACGCTGCCCGGGGGGCACGGACATGAGGGGTACTCGTGCCCGCAGGTCTGATCGAGGGATTCTCGCGAGGATGAAACCGAAACACCAGGGTTCGGCGTGGTGCGTGCGCACAAGGGCAAACCCCGGGCGCACACACCTACCTAGCCCCACGCGCGAGGAGCGTGAGGAGAAGTGGGGTGCAACTGCCGCCTCTCTCACGTCCTTAGACCAAAAACAACTTAAGAGAAGGAGATGACTCCAAGGAATCAGCGTTAAAAAATACCAAATCCATTGAAAGGTTTACTAGAAAACTGCAAGCAACTCCAGGAAGCAAATGAACGGCTGCGTCCGACACCTAATCTAGTCTTCTCACTAGCGTGGAGCTAAGTGCTGCCACTAGGACGTGGGAGGGAGCCCCTGTGAGGCCCTAGGGCGGCTCTCAGGAGACTCCGGGGCGTGTACAGTCCCACTCATTATTACGTGAAAGTGTCAGGAGCGGAGACCTTCATAGGATGGAGCCTTTCTTCAGGGGTAGAACTTCGGAGGTGCTGGATGTTACAGGCGTTCTGGATGGGGACCCCGTCCTATGTATCCAGGCGCGCGGCGCCAGGCCTAGAGACATGGGCAATCCTAAATGAGCCCTCCCACATGGGAGAGAGCTTATGCAGCCCCTCCCTGGAGAGTACCCACCTTAGGACGAGGTCGCCCACCTCTAATGTCCTAGAGCGGACACTACAGTAGTGGTACCACCGCAGCGCCTGCTGGTACCTCGCTGCTCGGAGCAAGGCTTGACGGTGGCGTTCCTCCCCCAGCACGAGATCCATCCTCCGCGTGGCGTCCTGCTACGTCTCATCGAATGCCAGGACCCACATGGAGCGATGCTTGACCTCGTGAGGGAGAACCGCTTCTGCTCTGTAGACAAGGAAGAAAGGCGTTTCTCCTGTTGGTTTGGTCGCAGTGGTGCGGATGGACCCCAGCATAGGCTGCAGCTCGTCGAGCCAGCCCCTGCCGTAGGCCTCGAGCTTCTTCTTGAAGGTCCGGGTCTTGAGGCCTCTCAAAACTTCCGCATTGGCCCTCTCAGCCTATCCATTGCTCCGTGGATGCGCTACTGAGGTGTAGCAGATCTTTGTTCCAAGGTTAGCACAATATGTTTTGAAAAGGTTGCTGGTGAACTGCGAGCCGTTGTCGGTGATGATGCGATTTGGGACCCCAAACCAGATCACGATTCCCTTGATGAACTTAATGGCCGAACCAGCTGGGATGGTGCGCACAGCCTCTACCTCCGCCCACTTGGTGGACTTGTCGATGGCGATGTAGAGGTACCGGTAGCCCCCTGGCACCGAGGGAACAAGATGCCCCAGACCGCGAACGATCACGTGAGCGGGATCGTCTGGAGGCCCTACGCGGGCTGGTGGATCTGCTTGGCGTGAAACTGGCATGCTTCACAAGAGCGCACCAGCTCTGTAGCATCGTTGAGCGCGGTGGGCCAGTAGAAACCGTTGTGGAATGCCTTGCCCACCAAGGTGCACGACGAGGAGTGATGCCCACAGTCCCCACCGTGTATGTCCGATAGCAGCTCGAGCCCCTGTTCCCTAGAGATACATCGCAACAAAATGTCATTGGGCCTTCTGCGATATAACTCATCATCCTTGATGCAGTATGCGGTGGCTTGACAGGCCATGCACTCGGCATCCTCCTCCTTCTCTGGTAGGGTCCCTTGAAGCAAGTGCACCTTGAACTCTTCAGTCCAGCAACCCTCCTGAGGCTCCAGCGCGAGCAGCAGGCGGGCTCCTGAGGGGTGACTGCAGGCTAGGGCGCCTGTCTCCGGTGCCCGTGGTAAGTCCTCTGGAGGTGGTGCTGGAGTCGCGACGAGGGGGGTCGTAGATGGCTTGAAGAGCCGCTCCTCGAACACCCCTGGCTCCTAAGGGAGTCTGCGAGAGGCTCTTTTGGTGATGTCGTCTGCCTCCTTATTTGTCCCGCGTGGTACGTGATGCAGATCCATGCCCATGAAACGCTTCTCCATCTTGCGTACCTCCTCTAGGTACGCCTCCATGTGCTCGTCCTTGGGCGTGTATTCCTTGTTGGAGAAGTTGACGAGAAGCTGAGAGTCGCCCTTGATGGTGAGTTACTTTACTCCCAGCGCAGCCCCAGCCCTAAGTCCAGCAAGCAGGCCTTCGAATTCTACGATACTGTTGGAGACCTTTTCGCCCTGCTAGAAGCAGAGTTGTACTGTGTAACAGAGCTTGTCCTTGGTGGGTGAGATGAGGATGGCCCCCGCTCCTATGCCTTGCCGTGCAAATGTCTCGTCGAAGTACATGGTCCATCCGTCCGGCTCCTCGTCTCCTGGAAGGAGGGAGCAGTCCTCGCTCACTCCATGATCAGGAGCATTAGTCCATTCGGCCACGAAGTCTGCGAGGGCCGCGCCCTTGATGACCCTGGTGGTGCTGAACTCAAAGTTGAATGCCTGGAGCTCAATGTTCCATTCGGTGACTCGCCCAGCTGCATTCGGGCTCCGGAGCACCCTCTCTAGTGGGTATGTTGAAAGAACCTTGATGGGGGCGGCCTTGAAAGTAGTGGCACAGTTTTCTGGAGGTAACTAGGAGTGCGAGCAAGAGCTTCTGAGGCTTGGGGTAGCGCGCCCGAGCCTCCCTCAGTACTGTGCTGACAAAGTATACATGGTGCTCGACAAGGAGTGCGGCATCAGCGGGATCCTGTTCTTCTTGAGGGCACATGCCCTCCATGGCCTCACGAGGCCCGTCCTCAGGAGTCTTGACAACCACGGGATCAACCGTGGCCTCAGGAGGGACGTCGACCACTACACTAGTCGAGGCTTCGGGTGCTTTACCCTGGGGGTGCTGCACCTTACTAGATGGTTGTCCGTCCTGCTGAGCCTTCTTGATGGGTCGTTCTTCCCTTAGCGCCACTAGGGCAGCGCTGGCTGAGTGCGGGGCCGCTGCTAGATAGAGCACCAAAGGCTCGAGAGGGCATGGTGCCACCATCACTGGAGGGCTGGTCAAGTATTTCTTGAGGTCCTGGAAAGCTGCTTCTACCTTTGGGGTCCACTCGAACGGCTCCTTCCTCTTCATCAGCTTGAAAAACGGGAGGGCACGCTCCCCCATCTTGGAAATGAATTGCCCAAGTGAGGTTATGCAGCCAGCCAGCTTCTGCATCTCCTTCAAGGTCTGCGGAGGGGTCATGTCCTCTATCGCCTTGACCTTTTCCGGGTTGGCCTTGATCCCTTTGTGCGACACCAAGAAACCCAACAGCTTGTCAGAAGGGACCTCAAACACAAACTTCTCGGGGTTAAGCCAAAGATCCACTGTGCGCAGGCTAGCGAACATCTCCTCCATATCTTCTATTAGGGTTCTGGCCTCCCAAGACATTACCACAATATCATCAACATAGGCCGATGCATTTCTCCCGAGCTGCGAACCCAGGGCGATGTGCATCTACCGCTGGAAGGTTGCCCCAGCGTTACGCAGCCCAAAGGGCATGCAGGTGTAACAGTACACCCCGCACAGCGTGAGAAACACCGTCTTCTCCACATCCTCCACGGCCATCTTGATCTAGTGGTAGCCAGAGAAGGCATCTAGGAAGCACAACAGGTCGCACTCGGCGGTGGAGTCGACGATTTGGTCGATGCGAGGGAGCGGGAAAGGATCTTGCCAGGAGGCTTTGTTGATGTTGGTGAAGTTGACACACATGCGCTCCTTCCCTCCTTTCTTGGGGACGATGACGGGATTCTCCAGCCACTCTGGGTACCGATGTCGGCGTTCTGGGAATGGGGGTCCCCAGACTTGCCTGCCTGCGGCCAGCGGCATGGCTCAAGGGGTGGACCAGCATGGCCCATCTTCATCAGCACGAGCTCAAGACCCTCGCGAGGGGCCAAGCCTCGCAGGGCGGACGACAGGAGGCTTCCTTAGGAGCAGCCTTGTCAGGCTGGCTCGCGAGGAGGCGGAGAGATCAAGGTGGGGTACCTCACGAGGTGCCCATGACGCAAGCCATGACAATCAAGTGCGCCAGGCGAGCGCCAGCCCGCGCAGTGTCCTTCTTTCCTCTTTGGTGTATAGGGAGCAAGCGCAGGCAACAATATCAAGCAAAGGCATCCATTTCAGTGCAACAAGACCAAGACCAGCAGAACGACAGGATGGAGGTCATCGTGGAGCCCAAGTCGGCGTCACCACCAGAGCCTTTGGCAGGCGAGGACCAACTTTAGTCAGGATAAGTGTACTAGATGTTCCCCTTCAAAATGGCCAATTGTTGGCCCCCTTCCCGCTCAATATTTGGGAAGAGGCCCAAGGCCTTTGCCTATAAATAGGACTAGCCACCACAAGGTAGAGGCATCTGGCCATCACCAGGAAACCAGTAGAGAGAGCGACTGAACTCCCCCTAGTAGTTCATTGCACCAGCCAAGAACAGACCCTCGTGAGGCTGTTCTTCCTTGTATTGTTCATCATCAGCCCAAGAGGCAATCCACCACACACTGGAGTAGGGTATTACACCACAATGGTGGCCTGAACCAGTATAAACCCTATGTCTCTTATGTTGTTCTTTTGATTGCTTAGATCATAGCGAGGCGGTGAGGTGCAGGTAGGCAGAGGGCGAAATCTCCACGTGCACCCCAGTGTCCGAATCTAGAGGGTCTGCCGGAACTCGAAATCCGACATTTGGCGCGCCAGGTAGGGGTTGCGCCGGAATTCGTCTTCTGTCGCCCTGTTCTTCACCGACCATCGCGTCCATGTCAGACGCTCATCGGGCCCGCACCGAGCACCGAGCCGCTCTTGCTTCCGGCGTCGCCCAGATGGCCCCCGTCGGCGGCCACCCCCGCCGTTCCCCGTCGCCTGCCCAACGCCACCACTGGCCCGGCGGGGAGCGAGCAGCAAGCATCGTCCCAGCATCCATCCATGAGGCGGGACGGCCGTACTACTAATCCCTCGCTCGCCCCGGCTGGCTCTTCATCCAGCGCACCCCGCGCGGCCATGGAGGCTCAAGCTGCACTCATCGCGGCAAACGAGCTCCTGCGCTACCGCCCAGTCGACGACGTCTATGAAGAGTGGCTCGACCGCGTCACCGAGCTCGTCCGCGTCGCAGGGGGCTCCCCCACGCCGTCCTTCTTGCTCCACCGCGCCCCGCCCTGCGCGGGCAATGAAGCTCTGGGGGCGCCTCAGCCGCCTCCCCCTCAAGAAGGCGCCCTGGCCCCAAGGCGCGTGGTCCCTGGGCAGAACCCACTCCGTCCGGTGCCAGCGCAGCAAGAGCGGAGCTGCCAAGAGGTTCCTCGCCCCCAAGAAGCTGCCCGAGTGCTCCCTGCTCGGTCCGTCACGACCACGCTCCTGTTCCAGCGCGCCAAGACCCCACGCTGCTCCCAGCTGCAGCGCATCGGGGCCCGCAGGACTAAGCTCCTTGTCACCAGAGGCCTCCCGTGGCCACAGCAGGCTGCCGCGCCTTCACCACCGAGCTACAAAGCGTCGCGTGGCCCTGCAAGTTCAAGCCAGACCTGCCTCCTCGCTATGACGGCACGGCCGACCCTGCGGAGTTCCTCCATCTCTACGAGCTGGGCATCGAAGCCGCCAACGGGGATGAGAAGGTCATGGCGAACTAGTTTCCCATGGCACTCAAGGATGGGGCCCGCACCTGGCTCCTGAACCTGGCTCCAGGCACGATCTCCTCCTGGGACGAGATGCGCACCCGTTTCATCGCCAACTTCCAAGGTACTCGCGACCGGCCACCTGCCGTGAGCGACATGCGCCGCATCAAGCATCAACCAGGGGAGACCCTGTAGAAGTACATCCAGCGCTTCAACAACGCACGTCTCAAGATTCCCAAGGTGACCGAGGAGGCCATCATCTCAGCCTTCTCCGACGGCGTGCGTGACGTCAAGATGAAGGAGGAGTTGGCGATGCATGAAGATCTGTGCACTTCCTTGGAGCTGTTCAACTTGGCAACCAAGTGCGCCAGGGCTGAGGAAGGGCGCCTTTCCCTCCTCGAGCTACCAGCCGTAGACCCAGAAGAGAAGAAATCCAAGGCCAAGGACGTGAAGTGCAAGGGGGCTGCCGTGCTCGGGCAGAACTAGACACCAAGCGGGGCAGAGATCAGCCTGAGTCTTTCAAGGGCAGTCGGTACTGTGTGTACCACGACCTCCACACCCACAACACCAACGAATGCCAAGAGCTCCGAGCCATGCGAGAAGGAAGGGTCGTCCGACGCCCCGATCGCAACGATCGTGGCTATGGACGAGGAGGAGGAAGGAACGCAGGACGCTGGGAAGACCGCGGCCCTCGCCAAGGGTGGCGCGACCGACCTCGCGAGGATCGCTGGCAGGATCAGCCTCGCTAGGGAGACTGGAGGGATCAACCTCGCGAGGATCGTCCGCAAGGAAACGCAGGCCTCCCTTCACTACCTCCGCATCCAAGGAGAAACGAGGACCATCATCAGGACGAGGGGGCTAGGTGCTTCCAGGAGCCGCGTGCGATCGCCTGCATCCTGGGCGGAGCTCAAGCCCCAGCCTCTCAACACATCTTCTAGCAGTTCGCCCGCGAAGTGAATGCAGTCCTCCCCAAGCTTGAAGCCATGCGCCCCATCAGGTGGTCGGCGTCCTCCATCACGTTCAGCTCAGCGGATCAGCTCAAGTGCGTGGCCATAGCCGAAGTCCTCCCAATGCTTTGCTCCCCAGTCATCAACAATGTGCAAGTCACCAGGACCCTCATCGATGGCGGGGCAGGGCTCAACGTCCTGTCCGTAGAGACATTCAACAATCTCCTAGTGCCTTTCGATCAGCTTCAGCCAACCAAGCCTTTCTCCGGAGTCACCGGCGGCTCCACAGTTCCAATTGGGCAGGTACGCCTCCCTGTCACCTTTGGGGCGCGCAACAACTACCGCACCAAGCTCATCGACTTCGACGTCGCCCACATTCGCCTGTCAGACAACGCCATCCTCGGGTACCCAGCTCTCGCCAAGTTCATGGCCATGACTCATCACGGCTACAACATCCTCAAGATGCCAGGAAGTGGCGGGGTCATCACAGTGCCCTGTGAAGAAAGAGACGCAGTGTGCTCCCTGGAACGAGCTTTTCAGGCCGCATCACTTGAAGACCAGATCGCGGGAGCAGGAGGCTCCCTGAGACCGCCCCCAATAAGAAGAAGACATCGCCAGGCCCGACCCATCAGGAGGCAGGCCCCTCAGGGTCTGCGCCTGCTCAGGGGGCACCTCCTTCTGTCGCATAGGGAGGCGCGCCCGGCGCCCTCGTTAAGCAGGGCTCGGGGGCTCCCTCCTGGAGGGCCACCGACCTTGCTAAGGTCACGAGGGAGGCGCTTGGGCACCACTTGGAGGCGTGTTTCAAAACACGTTTCCCTCAGGAAGGAGCAAAACAAGGAGGGCCAAACCCTTAGGAGTTCGTCAGTCAGATCATGTAGGAGTTGCAGGAGTCAAGAGTCATGAGTGGCAGCCGCCGCTTACCCGCCGCAGCTCCCCGTCCAGGTGAGGATGGCGGGCTGCGCGTCTGCATCGACATCCCAGGGCTCAACCGAGTCGCCACTCAGGAGCGCTTCTGGCCCTCACGCGTGGGGCGCTGCGAAGGCCCACCCCACAGCTATGTTCGCATGCCCTACGGCTTGCCCAACGCGGCAGCGGTGCACCAGCGCCTCATGAGGAGCATCCTGGAGGCTCAGGAGGCCAGGCTTTCTGCAGTCCTGGCGGAGATGGAGATGGTTCGCGAGGAGCCACCAGCGCCTCCGGAGCCTCCCGGGCCTGGGGGCTCGTGAAGATCGGCTCCCGCAGCCCGCTACGTCTGCTACTTCAATACCCCTTCATCGTCAACACTATCAGGTGACATCTTTAAAGTTTCGTTTCTAGCTGGGAGCGCCCTCCAGGCTGCATCATTCCCAGGCCGTGTGGGTCCGTCCCTGCAGCGTGTATCCCTTTTGTTCATGTTTTTAGCTTACCATTTTGGGGGCGCCCCTCGGGCTGCATCATCCCCAAGTCACTCGGGTCAGACCCAGCGGCGTGTACCCCTCTTGTGTTTATTTTCGGGCCATGCATTCGACCCATCATGCTTGTTATTTGATGCCTGTTCGTGGCACCTCTTCTTCCTTCATGTCGGCCGCTTGCGCGTTAAAGGGGGGGTACCTGAGCATCACGACTCAGGGCTCCTACTGGCTCTCCAGCCCTCACCCTCTGGCTTTGTCCACGGCATCGCGCCCTGGCAAACCAGCGACGGCTGAGACTCGCTCGAGGGCCGGGACCCGAGGACGTAGAGCGTCGACATATAACCAAGCTTGCGCGTTAAAGGGGGGGTACCTGAGCATCGCGACTCAGGGCTCCTACTGGCTCTATAGCCCTCACCCTCTGGATTTGTCCACGGCATCGCGCCCTAGCTAACCAGCGACGGCTGAGACTCGCTCGAGGGCTGGGACCCGAGGACGTAGAGCCTCGGCATCTAGCCAAATTTGCGGGAACACATCACAAGTTAAGGCCCAGTGCCAGGCGCAATCCGCCTTGAGGCAGGGCCCCGTGAGTCCCGCGCTGGCTCACGGGTGCCCGGACGCACCTCGTTAGGCCTTTAGTGCCTCCTCACCACTCCAAAGCAACTAACGGCTAACCGCCGCTTGTCATAGCGGACTTTTGTTCTTCTTGTGGTGGGCCTACAGGATCCCTTCAAGGAGCAGCGCCAGGCGAGGCCCTCACGGCGTCCTCTTCACTCTCATCCGCGCAAACCGCTTGCACGTTAAAGGGGCGGGGGTACCTGAGCATCATGACTCAGGGCTCCTACTGGCTCTCCAGCCCTCACCCTCTGGCTTTGCCCACAGCATCGCGACCTGGCAAACCAGCGACAGCTGAGACCCGCTCGAGGGCCGGGACCCGAGGACGTAGAGCAGAAAGGGGAGCAGAGGCGAGAGGGAAGAGGTGCGCGGGGACCTCGCTAGGCAACCCCTCGTCGGCCAATGCGCAGACCTAGCGCCGCACCAGGAAGCGTTTCCTGACTCTCGAGATAAGTCACCCTCCGGAAACACTAGCTATCACAACACCATCACCGCGTCCAATGCAATTCCGTGTTAGCAACATCGCGTTCCTTTCTCACTGAACGATGGCTGCTTGAGCGCTAAAGGGGACGTCCTGAGCATCGCGACTCAGGGGCTCTTACTGGACCCCGGGCCGCTCACCTCCTGGCCTTGACCACGGCATCGCGACCTGGCATACCAGCGACAGCTGAAGCCGCCTTGGGACCGGGACCTGTCGGCGCAGAGCACCAAGCCCTCATGAGGTTCGAAAGGAAGAAACTAAGCTAAGGCGGAATAAGCATCTCGCACTGCTTCATGATAAGGATCATATTGACAAAAGGAGCTACAGACACCTTACAAGCCCCCACGGGGTGTGTTCTTGGCTCCTCGCAGGGACAAAAGACGCGTATCCTAAGGGATCCTAACTACAGGAACCATCACGGCAGACGCCATCATCAACAGTGGGCCGTCAAGCACCGACGCCAACCTCATCCAGATCAGAGACGGCGGCGGCCTAATGAGCCCGTCCTGCTCCGAGAGTGGCGCAGGCTCGGGGGCTCGTAGCTGTCGTCGCTAGTCTCTGGAGTCACGAAGAGCTCGGCGGAGTCACTGGATCCTCCGGCACCCCCGCCGCTTGAGGAGCTGCTGGAAGAATGTGCGACGGCGGGCATGGTCCCTGCCGCTCCGGAGCTTCTGCCGCAGCCTCTGGGACAACACTCCAGCCGACGCCCATCTTCGTCGAAGACCTTGAAGAGCATCATGGAAGCGCCATCGAACTCCAGGTGGATCATGAGGGCGCCCCTCGTCCTGCAAACCTGGGCGATCTCGCCCCAGCCATGGGTCATGAAGACCTTACCTGGAGCGACGACCTCGACATCCGCATTGGTCGCGGGAGTCTGGCAATCGGCGTGCTGCAGCCAGAGCCTAAAAGGCCCCCTCGGCGGAATCTTGAAGGTGAAGGAGGGAGGAAGGCAAATCCAAGATCGAGGAGGCATGGCGGCATGGAGCACAAACTCTCGGGAGGAGCCCTCGGCGTGAACTCTAGGAGGGACAACGCGCACCGCCGTAACCCGCCGGTGCCGACGGCGGCGTCGTCCATGGCGCTCGACGTCAGTTCCTGCAGGGCCCTCAAGGTGGGCGTACAAGGGCAGTGGAAACCCTGGCGGCGGCCGCTCGCACCAAGGCCTCGAGACCTCCTGCCGCGCGCCCTCATCTCGGCGGTAGAGGACCAACCGCTTCTTCGGCGGAAGCGGGTCAAGACCCTCTCAGGGGCCTTTCCTTTCTCTTCTGCGGAGAACCGGCGTATCAGAGCCATTGCAGCAAGGCGGAGCGATCGCGAAGATGAAGAAGAGGAGGAGTAGCAAGATGAACTGGAATGGCTCGCGCCGTTCCATACTAATAGCCGGAGGAGGCCAACCGTCGGCTTCCACGATCGCAGGTAATCATGACCTGTTTTTGCATGCAGGGACTTGTCAGTTCGCGCATTTGCCGAGGCGTCATGGGGGAGCGGAGCCGCCCACGTCCAACCAACCGCCACGCGGCGCCCAAGGCCGCAGGCTGTTAGGGCCCGCGGCGCTTCGCACTTGCCCCTTCGCCTCTTTGCTCAGCCAAGTTCGGGCGCGCCTTGGGCCTGGGGGCTACTGTCGGCGTTCTGGGAACGGGGGTCCCCAGACTTGCCTACCTGCGGCCTGTGGCGTGGCTCAAGGGGCGGCCCAGCATGGCCCATCTTCATCATCACGAGCTCAAGACACTCGCGAGGGGCCAAGCCTCGCAGGGCGGACGACGGGAGGCTTCCTCAGGAGCGGCCTCGTCAGGCTGGCTCGCGAGGAGACAGAGAGATCAAGGCGGGGTACCTCACGAGGTGCCCATGACGCAAGCCATGACGATCAAGGGCGCCAGGCGGGCGCCAGCCCACGTAGTGTCCTTCTTTCCTCTTTGGTGTATAGGGAGCAAGCGCAGGCAAGAGTATCAAGCAAAGGCATCCATTTCAGTGCAACAAGACCAAGACCAGCAGAACGGCAGGATGGAGGTCATCGTGGAGCCCAAGCCGGCGTGACCACTAGAGCCTTTGGCAGGCGAGGACCAACTTTAGTCAGGATAAGTGTACTAGATGTTCCCCTTCAAAATGGCCAATTGTTGGCGCCCTTCCCGCTCAATATTTGGGAAGAGTCTCAGGGCCTTTGCCTATAAATAGGACTAGCCACCACAAGGTAGAGGCATCTGGACATCACCAAGAAACCAGTAGAGAGAGCGACTGAACTCCCCCTAGTAGTTCATCGCACCAGCCAAGAACAGACCCTCGTGATGCTGTTCTTCCCTGTATTGTTCATCATCAGCCCAAGAGGCAATCCACCACACACTGGAGTAGGGTATTACACCACAATGGTGGCCTGAACCAGTAGAAACCCTGTGTCTCTTGTGTTGTTCCTTTGATTGCTTAGATCATAGCAGGCGGTGAGGTGCAGGTAGGCAGAGGGCGAAATCTCCGCGCGCACCCCAGTGTTCGAATCTAGAGGGTCTGCCGGAACCCGAAATCCAACAACCGCACCTCTCTGATGACCCCTACGGCCTGTAGCTTACAGGTTTCCTGGACGATGAAGGCCTGCTTCTCAGTGGACTAGCAGCGAGCCTTCTGCTTTACCGGCCGCACATTAGGGCACACCCTCAGGTGATGTTCGATTATCCCCCTTGGGACCCCACCCAGGTGTTTGGGTTCCCAAGTGAATACATCCTTGTTGGCTCGCAGGAAGTCGATCAACGCTTCCTATTGGTCCTGAGGGAGGCCAGCAGCTACGGTGAAGGTGGCACTGGCCGTCCTATCCTTGCAGACTGGCACTTGGTTTGTCTTGGCTCGTTCTTGAGAGAACAACTGCTTCTTCTTGGCTGGCGCTGCTTCTAGGCCCTCCTGATCCTTCTCCTCACTGGGCACCACAGATGTGGCCGTCCTGAATGCGAGATTGAGGGCCTGCAGCGCGCCTTTGGTGTCCCCCACCACCGTGAGGACACTGTTACTTCCAGGCATATTCATGAGGTTGTATGCGGGGTGGGTCGCAGCCATAAACTAAGCCAAGCCCGGGTATCCTAGAATAGCATTATACGGTAGGTCAATCTTGGTGATGTCGAAGTCAACAAACTCGGTGCGGTAGTTGTCGCATGTCCCGAAGGTAACATGGAGATGGATCTGCCCCAAGGGCCTCGTGGAGCAACCGCCGACCCCAGAGAAGGCTTGGAGGGGCAGAGCCGGCTGGGCGGCACGTGGAGCAGGCTGAACGCCTCTGGAGAGAGCATGTTGAGGCCGACCCCGCTGTCGATGAGGGTCCTGGTGATCACCATGTGGCAGATGGTGGGGGTGCAGAGCATCAAGAGCGGGCTTGCTCCCGTCGTGGCATCGGGGTGATCCTCATGGCTGAAGGTGAGGTCAACCTGGGGCACCGCCCAGCCCGGGGGAGCCCACGAGCTCTCCCGGGTGGCACCTGAGCGCCGGCAGAACTGCTTGACATGGCGGTCGGATGGTGGTGCCTGCAAGCCACCTAGGAGAGCTGCGACGACTGGGGGCACCGGTGCTACGTAGTGGGCGAGGAAGAGGCCACAACTTCTCCCAGGAGGCCACAGAAGATGCCGACATGTTGAGCAGCCAGGCGCGTGGTGCACCTACAAGGGCCATGGGGAACCAGTTGGCCTTTGCCTTGTCGTCTCCGCCGGCCGCCCAAACTGCCTCCTCGTATGCTTGAAGAAAGGGGCCGGAGCTGCCACGCCGTTGTAGCGCGGCGACATCTCTGTCCGGAACGTGTGCGGCCATTCTACCTGCTGAAGGGAGTGGGTGAAGCAGCGCAACACCGACGCTTCTTTAGGAACGCGCGCTGACCGAGCCGACGGAGGAGCGGCCGCCATAGGAGTCAGTGGCACGATCTAGAGGTCGAGGAAGAAGATTCCCATGCACCCCTACGTGGCACGCCAAATGTCGGATTTCGGGATCCGGCAACCCGTGAGAGGTTCAAACTCTGGGGTGCGTGCGGAGATCTCAACCTGCCCTGCCTGCCTACTCACGATCCTCCTAAGCCTAATGCGTCAAGATCAAAGAGACACAAAGACACATAGGTTTATACTGGTTCGGGCCACCATCATGGTGTAATACCCTAATCCAGTGTGGTGTGGTGGATTGCCTCGAAGGGCTATGGATGAACAAGTACAGTAGATGAACAAGCCTCCGGAGGAGAGGTGTTCTTGAGCTGGTGTGGAGTTCTACTTGTGCTGATTTCGGTCCCCCTTCTAGGGTGGTGACTAGTCCTATTTATAGTGGCCTTGGTCCTCTTTCCCAAATATGAGCGGGAAGGGATTCCACAATGGCGGGATTTGAAAGAGGACAAGTAGTACAGTCTATCCTGACAAAAGTAGTCTTCGCCTACAAAAAGCCTCTACTCGTGATGCTGCGGCGGGCTTGTTGATGACCTCCGTCATGCCGCCCTAGCGGTCTTGGTCTCGTTGCATCGAAATGGCAACCTTCGGCTGATTCCTCGGGACTCCGTGCATGTGGCTTGTCTCCCTTGCACCAAAGAGGAAGCCTGTGCTCTGCGGCCACCTGGCGCCCGCCTGGCCTTGGTCGTCATGGCTGATGTCAGCTGAGCCTCGTGAGGTATCTTGCATAGAACTCTCCACCCCTCAGGAGCCCTCCTGAGGGGGCTGCTTCCTTCGGGGATCTTGGCGTCGTCCGCCTCGCGAGGCTTGGACCCTTGCGAGGGTCTTGTGGTGTTGATGCTGAAGCTGGGCCGTACCAGGCCATTGATGGAGCCACGTGGTGGGCCGCGGGCAGGCAAGGCTGGATACCCCCATATTCAGGATGCCAACACTTTCTTCATAAAATCCAAATCAGTACCAACGATGCCAACCTTATTGATTCTCAAACTATTACAATCTCCTGCATTTCCATTACACGGCTCAACTCAACACCTCAATATAAAAAGAAATGTTCCCACTACTACTACTACTATATTTCTCATAGACTCAACTATTTAACACGATTATCCTCATTGGGACAAACTCTGGCAAAGTGCCATGCTTCATTACAGTGGAAACATACTATTTCTGACAAGTCTCGAGGTTTCCTTGTGATCACATAGCCTCCTTGGGTCCTCGGCTTCCTTTTTGGGCAACCATTGAAGTAGTGCCCTGAATCTTTGCACCTGAAACAGGTGATATGACTCAGGTCCTTCGTGGAATCCAATCTATTTCTGTTCCTAGACTTTTCCGTTCTAATCAGGGCTTCTATTTCATGTGGGTCATTGTCGGTGTCAAAACCGGCGGATCTCAGGTAGGGGGTCCCGAACTGTGTGTCTAGGCAGATGGTAACAGGAGACAAGGGACACAATGTTTTACCCAGGTTCGGGCCCTCTTGATGGAGGTAAAACCCTACGTCCTGCTTGATTGATATTGATGATGTGGGTATTACAAGAGTAGATCTACCACGAGATCAAGGAGGCTAAAGCCTAGAAGCTAGCCTATGGTATGATTGTTGGTCGTCCTATGGACTAAAGCCATCCGGTTTATGTAGACACCGGAGAGGGCTAGGGTTACACAGAGTCGGTTACAATGGTAGGAGATCTACATATCCGTATTGCCAAGCTTGCCTTCCACGCCAAGGAAAGTCCCATCCGGACACGGGACGAAGTCTTCAATCTTGTATCTTCATAGTCTTGGAGTCCGGCCGATGATGATAGTTCGGCTGTCCGGACACCCCCTAGTCGAGGACTCCCTCAGTAGCCCCTGAACCAGGCTTCAATGACGACGAGTCTGGAGCGCATATTGTCTTCGGCGTTGCAAGGCGGGTTCTTCCTCCGAATAATTTATAGAAGATTGTGAACACCAGGATAGTGTCCGGCTCTGCAAAATAAATTCCACATACCACCGTAGAGAGAATAATATTTACACAAGTTCAATCTGCCGACGTATTTTGTGGCGTGATGTCACACCACAACCAAGCCTTTACTCGAATATTTTTTATTATACCACCTCCGCGCGTCTAGTGAAGCGGTTTCCTTGCCACGTCTTGTCGAAGCAGAGATCGTGTTCCCCTTATCCCGGGATTCTCATCAATACGGACGTGGGTAACCCAACCGCGCCATTGATTGCGGCGCTTGGGAGATAAGCGAGTTTTATCAGGCCGGTGGGGACGCATGTTTTCGTCCGCCCATATAAGGGGATAAAGATCCAACCCTTTTACCTGCGCCTTCTTCCTCGGCTTATCCATCTCCGCGAACTCGAGCTCCAGTGCCCAAGTCCACACATCTCACCTCAACCTTCTCCAACTATGTCCGGAGCGGGAGGCAAGTGGATGGCCTCCTCCGTTACGGAGGGGCACATCCAGAAGCTGCGCAGTGCCGGATACCTGTCCAGCGACATTGCGCACCGGCTCCCCGACAAGGGGGAGCTCATCCCCACCCCCAGGCCCCATGAGAGGGTAGTATTTCTTTCCCATTTCCTCCGCGGACTAGGCTTCCCACTCCATCCCTTTGTCCGAGGGCTCATGTTCTACTACGGCATGGATTTCCATGATCTGGCCCCGAATTTCATCCTCAATATCTCAGCGTTTATCGTCGTGTGTGAGGCCTTCCTCTGCATTAAGCCCCACTTCGGCTTGTGGCTCAAGACCTTCAATGTCAAGCCGAAGGTTGTGAAGGGCAGCCAAGCAGAGTGCGGAGGCGCCATGGTGGGCAAGATGCCCAATGTTACTTGGCTTGAGGGCACCTTCGTGGAAACCATTAAGGGGTGGCAATCGGGGTGGTTTTACATCACCGAGCCACGTGACCCTGAAGGGGCAGCGGCCCCCGAATTCAGATCTGGTGTCCCCATACGGCTCAGCTCCTGGAAGGAGAGTGGCCGTATATGGGGCGATTCGGAGGAGCTGACTGGACTTCAAGCCTGCGTCCAAAAGCTAGTGAAAAGGAAGCTCAAGCCTGCCAACGTAGTCCAGGTTATGCTCATCCACCGGATTCTCCCGTGCCAACAACAGGACTTCAATATGTGGGAGTTTGATCCGGCGCAGCACCAGACTTTGAGCGGGCTCTTCGACACTACGTACGAAGAGGCCTGGAGGGTGCTGTTTAAGGGCGCCGAGGCTCCCGCATCCGCCACCGAAGATCGCGGATTCAGCTCGCAGTGTCCGGCTAGCGAGGTAAGCGATTTTTTCCTTTACGGGACGCTTGTTTTCCATAGTTTGACTCTATGCGGGATCTAAACTCCCTCTCCTTTGACAGGACTGGATGAAGAAGGCCGAGCAGACTATCTGTCCGGCCCCTTTGCTAGAAGACCCAGCGGATGCCCGCTTAACAGGGCTGCTGGCTCCAGCACCCCATGTGGTGCCGGAGAAGAAGGCCAAGAAGAAGGCCACGGGCACTCGAAAGAGTTCCCGTTTTCAGGTGTCATTGGATGATGACACCGAGGCGGACTCCTCCCACGAAGGCGAGGAGGAGAAGAAAGAGGCCTCTCCCCCAGCAGGGGGAGGGAAGAAAAGGAAGGCCTCCCCAACGAGGGAGGCCAAAGGGTCGAAGAAGGGAAGGACTCTCCCCCCGGACTGCTCTGCCCACGCCAGCGACGACGACGAGGATTGGCCTCCAAGGGCCAAGCCCCTGGCGAGATCGTAAGTATCCGGACTCCCGAATAACTTCATGATTTTTATTTTCGCCACATGGAGTCTTTATAATGCCGCATACAACCCTACAGTCCGCCCAAGGAGGATCTTCCCGCTTCGTCGAGTGGGTCCTTGGGTGCGTCGGATATGGATTCCCTTCCGACCGCCTCCTCCCCTCATGATGCGGACGATGCCGAGGTGGGATCCCGGGAAGGGACCCGCCAGGAGGAGGAGGCCCCGGAGGTGCCGCAGGGCAACCTCCCGGACTTTGCACCGGACTCCGCACCGGAACTAGTAGTGGCTCCGGAGTCCGGCGGGCGGCCCCTTCGTAAGAAGGGCAAGATCGTGACGCCGGTGGCCTCCGTCCAACCGGAGGCGCCGGATAGCTTGCTGGAGGCGCTCAACGGCGCTTCCATTGAAGAGGAACACCGCACCGTCATGGGTGCGGTGATTCAGAAGGTTCAGCTCGCCAAGAGCGGGCTGACCGAAGCCTGCAGCAGCCCTCTAACAGGCTTTGAGGTAAGAATTGTGATATGTGTAAAATAGTAACGCATAGACAGTAACCCCTGATGCTCGGTTCGGTTTTCGGAAAGAAAAAACCGGACTGAGGATCTAAAAAGATATACGCAAGAGTCATAAAAATTATGTCAATATGGGATTGCAGGCTGTGCTGCTGACCTCTGCCGCACTGACTGCGGAGGTCAATACTTTGAAGCAAAGCCTCGAGCGGTCCGAGAACAAGCTCGGCTGTGCCAAGAAGCAGCTCGAGGAAAAGGAAGGTGAGTAACACCTTATTAAAATTGTACCTTACAGAAAAGGATTTGGTTGCAAGAAAAATGGCAAGGATAACGTGGGTATTGCAGGGGCCACGAACGAGGTGGTGACCCTGAAGAAGGCGGTGTCCGTGGCCGAACGTAATGCGGCCGCGGAGCGCACCGAGCGAGAGAAGCAGGAGGCGCGGCTGGCGGAGGTACAGCAAGAGCTCCAGGCTCTCGTGGAAAAACATGAGAGTTTGGAGCGCGACTCGAAGACTCGAGAGTCCGAGCTTGCATCGGCTCTTGAGAGTGCCAAAGCCGCTAAGGCCGAAGCCTACAAGGCCCTCCAGGAAATCGAGGCGTTGAAGAAAATAGCGGCGGGTAAGGCATTTTTCATGCAGAGTAAGCATGTGAGTGTGAATTACCTGTCACTTACCCGAATTCGGAGCTCTCCAGGAGCGTTCGAGATCTACCCCGCAGCGTGTCCGATGTTGCCGCTTTCTACAGGGCCGAGGAGAGGATCTCGATGGAGAAGGTCTTCTGGTCTCAGTATGCTGAGGCCGGACATCCGGTGCCCCTTAGCGACCAGCTGAAGCAGCTGGTCGAGCTCCACAAGGTGGCCGAACAGGCCATGAAGGGCCTCATAGTTCGGTTGTGGCCTAAGGAGGCCATGCCTAGGAGCTACTTCAGCCTGGTGCGGCGGCTGGTGGATGCGTGTCCATGGGTTGAAGTCATCAAGCACTTCGCCTGCATTGAAGGTGCCCGTCGGGCCCTTGCCCACGCTAAGGTGCACTGGGTCAAGATGGATGCTCAGAAGCTTGTGACGGACGCGCCACCGCTGGGCAAGGAGTATCGCACGCCCGAGATGTATTATAAGAGTGTCCTGAAGGGTACCCGCATTATTGCGGGTGAGTGCTCCAAAGATGTAATATTTGAGTAGACTCGCATTTTGTTATCCTGTGCGCTGAAAACTTTGTTCATATGCGCTAAGCAACGCTTGTTAATTTAAAATATTACCTTCTGTGCGGCTGTTTATCAAATCTGAGAGATGGCAAGTCGTCGGCTTCAGCCCCCATGCCACGAGTGCTGGAGTGTTCGGGATAAATTTGAGCACTCTTGTTCCCATTTTTGCGTCCATCTAGGGAGGCGCTCAACACAACGAACAAGGAAACCGGACTTATAATGCTTGAACACTCTCACTTAGCCATAGAATTCTATAATTTTAAATTTCGGCGAAGCCCCTAGTGTTCGGAAGGCCGAATTTGGGGCGCTATCCACGCCTGGGCCGGACAAAGCTGGCTCCTCGCTCTAAGCGGCATAAGTCTTTAGGGACTCGCAAAAAACCTCTCGAACAGCGACCGACTCTCGCCTCATCATGACGGTCAGTTTTAGCTTTCTCCACTGAGGCGCTCGCCCAGCTCAACTGGGGCGCAATCGCAGTGGTTCTCCCAGTGCTACCTTAGCCGATACAACGGAACATAAGGTACCAAATCATGGGAGCTGGGCAAACCCAACTATTGACCCAAGACATGATTCGGAGCCAATGCATATAATGCTATAAGTTCGGGGTGCCGCACTGGTGAAAGTGTTCGTACTTATCACACCATGATGCAGGAAACATAAGCCCCTGGTGTATTTAGCCGTACCAAAGTGTACGGATGCAACATGTCATAAATGAACATATGTATAAGAAAGAAATGGAATTTCAAGCAAAAAGGTGCTGCATTGTTTATTCAAGAGATACTACTATGAATGCAGAACGATACAAATGGTGCGGTAAGCAAGGGATGGGACTATTAAACATGTCCCCCTCCAGGGGTAGGCTGCGGAATGGTGTATAAAATAGATTTAATGCTCGTAATGGAGGCCACCTGGGTATTCGTTGTAGCCTTTCTCCTTCCCTGGTTGTTGCATCGTGAGTTCGGCAGGTCTGCTGCCGGACAGGGCCTCTGATGAACAGAGTCCTGTGGGTAAAAATAAGAAAAAAAAGAAAAAAAGAACAACACACTTGAGAGCCCCTGGTGTGGTTAAGCCGCATTCTAGGCCTATCGTGGTCGTGCCCCTCCCCCCATGCCCATGGTATCTCCAAAGTGTAATGATGTACGCGAAGGACCTGTCTTGAAATTTTGCAGGGGCTGAGGTTGGGGCCGCACTGCTACACATGCTCGGAACATGCCAGGTGGTCTTGTTGTAGGTTACTCCGAGCGCGTTTAGCCGTGTCCGGTCGCTTAACGGCCGGACTCGAGAATTGCCTTAGGAGGCTGCACTGTACTTCTGCCGCGAGAGTCGCTGTATGTTCCTCCGTTCGGAGAGAGCGTTCAGTGTTTCCGTTGACCGTGATGACTCCTCGAGGGCCTGGCATCTTGAGCTTGAGGTATGCGTAGTGCCGCACCGCGTTGAACTTTGCAAACGCGGTACATCCGAGCAGAGCATGATAGCCGTTGTGGAACGGAACTATGTCGAAGATTAACTCCTCGCTTCGGAAGTTATCCGGGGATCCGAAGACCACTTCCAGTGTAACTGAGCCTGTACAATTGGCGTCTACACCTGTTATGACGCCTTTGAAGGTGGTCTTTGTGGGTTTAATCCTTGAGGGGTCTATGCCCATTTTGTGCACTGTATCCTGATAAAGCAGGTTCAGGCTGCTGCCGCCGTCCATCAGGACTCTGGTGAGGTGAAATCCATCAACGATTGGGTCTAAAACCAATGCGGCGAATCCGCTATGGCGGATGCTGGTGGGGTGGTCCCTTCGGTCAAAAGTGATCGGGCAAGAGGACCATGGGTTGAACTTCAGGGCGACTGGCTCCATCGCGTATACATCCCTAAATGCATGCTTCCGCTCCCTCTTGGGTATGTGGGTTGCGTATATTATGTTCACCGTCCGCACTTGTGGGGGGAAACCCTTCTGTCCTCTATTGTTTGGCGGTCAGGTCTCTTCCTCGTCATCACTATGCAGCCCCTTGTTGTTGTTTTTGGAAATTAACTTGCATGCCTGCTTGAATACCCAACAGTCCCTGTTGGTGTGGTTAGCTGGCTTGTCGGGGGTGCCATGTATCTGGCACGAGCGATCGAGTATTCGGTCCAAATTGGACGGACCCGGAGTAGTTCTTTTGAATGGCTTTTTCCGCTGACCGGATTTAGAGCCTCTAAATCCGGCATTGACTGTCGTATCCTCGTTATTATCGCTGTTAATGCGGCGTTTGTTCTTGTTGCGATGCGACCTGCCATTGTGGTCCTTGATATCCGGACTGCCAGAATGTTTGCTGAGGTTGTTGCTGCAGGCTAGCCAGCTATCTTCTCCCGCGCAGAAGCGGGTCATGAGTGATGTGAGGGCTGCCATGGATTTCGGCTTTTCCTGCCCCAGGTGCCGGGCAAGCCACTCGTCACGAATGTTATGTTTGAAGGCCGCGAGGGCCTCTGCATCCGGACAGTCAACAATTTGATTTTTCTTAGTTAAGAACCGTGTCCAGAATTGTCTGGCCGATTCGTCTGGCTGCTGAATTATGTGGCTTAGGTCGTCAGCGTCTGGTGGTCGCACATACGTGCCCTGGAAGTTATCAAGGAATGCGGCTTCCAGGTCCTCCCAACTCCCAATTGATTCTGCTGGTAAGCTGTTAAGCCAATGCCGAGCTGGTCCTTTAAGCTTGAGTGGGAGGTATTTGATGGCGTGGAGATCATCACCGCGGGCCATGTGGATATGAAGGAGATAGTCTTCGATCCAAACTGCGGGGTCCGTTGTGCCATCATAAGATTCAATATTCACGGGTTTAAACCCTTCGGGGATTTGATGATCCATTACTTCATCTGTGAAGCATAGTGGGTGTGCGGCGCCTCTGTATCGGGCTATATCACGACGAAGCTCAAAAGAGTTTTGTCTACTGTGTTCGGCCCGGCCGGACTTGCTATGTTCGGCGCGACGGTTGTCGTCACGTATCATGGGGCTCCCCCACGATCCGTAGATCGATCTTGATTGTCTTGCCTTATCCTCCAATATGTCTCGCAAGTCCGGAGCGTTCCCATGTGGTCTTGTGGTTTTCGAGCAACGCCGGGGTACGGTTCTAATGGAGGGCCTAGAGGCCTCTCTGTCGCGGCCACGGGGCGGCCGGTCAGCCGTATCGTGCTCTGGTGAGGCGGGTTTATATGCCTCCTCCTCTAATCGAGGTAGCAGCTTGCGTTTGGGGTAGGTTTTGGAGGGGCGTTCGAGCTCATGCTCTTCGGCCGCAAGGACTTCAATCCATCTGTCGGCTAGCAGATCTTGATCAGCTCTAAGCTGTTGCTGCTTTTTCTTGAGGCTGTTTGCCGTGGCCATAAGCCTGCGTTTAAAACGCTCTTGTTCGGCGGGATCCTCAGGCACGACAAATTCGTTGTCGTCGAGGCTTTCCTCGTCTCCGGAGGGAGGCATGTAATTATCATCCTCTACCTCTTCGTCTGCCACTCTCTCATGAGGGATGGCGTCTCCGTCCTCCTGTGCTAAATCTTGCTGCAGGGGGGTGTCTTCGGCATTGTCTGGGGTGTTATTATCTCCGGTGCCGGAATCTCCATTCTTGTTTTGGCGCGATTTAGAGCGGCGCCGCTGACGCCGGCGTTTGGGCTGTTTCTTGGAGGGGTCATCCTCCTCTGTTCCTCCGCCGTTCCCATCCTTTGGGATATCCACCATGTATATGTCATATGATGAGGTGGCTTTCCAGTGCCCGGTAGGCGCTGGTTCTTGGTCGTCTCCGGCATCGTCGTCCATACCGTCGATGTCTTCGGAGTCGAAGTCTAGCATGTCGGTTAGATCGTCGATAGTGGCTACTAAGTGGGTAGTGGGTGGGCTTTGAATTTCTTCGTCGTCCACATCCCAACCGTCCTGACCGCAGTCCGGCCAGGGCTCTCGTGATAACGAGAGATACTTTAGCGAACTCAAGATGTCGCCGAAAGGTGAGTGCTGAAAGATGTCCGCAGCGGTGAACTCCATGATCGGCACCCGATCGGATTCCATTGGAGGGGGCGCGGGAGGTTCGTAGTCCGGCGAGGAGTCCGGCACCTCGGAGTCACGAGCTTCATGAGGGACAAGGTCAGTGTTCGGCTCTATCGCCATAGAGGTTGCAGCCCCCGAGGCGGTGTCTAGCCACCCGTCCTCGATCTGCGCAGCCGGCTCCGAATTGAAGATCAGAGCGGACTCGTGTGCGGCCTCCAGGGTACTGTCCGGCTGTAGAGCTAAATCATGCCCGTCGTGACAGTGCGGCGCGCTCGGCTGTGGCTCGAATCCATCGAAGATCAAGTCCCCGCGGATGTCAGCCGTGAAGTTCAAACTTCCAAATCTGACCTGACGGCCAGAGGCGTAGCTTTCGATTTGCTCCAGATGGCCAAGCGAATTGGCCCGCAGTGCAAAGCCGCCGAATACGAAGATCTGTCCGGGGAGAAAGGTCTCACCCTGGACTGCGTCGTTGTTGATGATCGAAGAAGCCATCGAGCCTATCAGTGATGACACAGAGGAACTCTCAATGAAAGCACCAATGTCGGTGTCAAAACCGGCGGATCTCGGGTAGGGGGTTCCGAACTGTGTGTCTAGGCGGATGGTAACAGGAGACAAGGGACACAATGTTTTACCCAGGTTTGGGCCCTCTTGATGGAGGTAAAACCCTACGTCCTTCTTGATTGATATTGATGATGTGGGTATTACAAGAGTAGATCTACCACGAGATCAAGGAGGCTAAACCCTAGAAGCTAGCCTATGGTATTATTGTTGTTCGTCCTATGGACTAAAGCCATCCGGTTTATATAGACACCGGAGAGGGCTAGGGTTACACAGAGTCGGTTACAATGGTAGGAGATCTACATATCCGTATTGCCAAGCTTGCCTTCCACGCCAAGGAAAGTCCCATCCGGACACGGAACAAAGTCTTCAATCTTGTATCTTCATAGTCTTGGAGTCCGGCCTATGATGATAGTTCGGCTGTCCGGACACCCCCTAGTCCAGGACTCCCTCAATCATGCTCTACTTCCTCTGTCAGGAATTCTACTAGGCCCCCATTCCGACAATTCTGGGAGATGTGTCCTTCTACTCCACATAAATAACCTGACTTGGTGCAGGGTTTAATTGGGTATTCTTCGGGTTTGTCCTCCACCTCTTCCTTCATCACAGGTTCTTCTAAAATTTCCATGAGGGCTCGTTTCATTGATTCCTTCTTCTGCTGGATGGTTGTTTGTACTATGGGGTAAATGTGACACTGAGCAGGGAAATGGGTAGTCCCAAGAAACAAGTAATCTGCCTAGTTGGGCATTATTCAGCTGGGTGACTTTCTTCACCATGAGGGCATCCATCCTTGTGCTCCTTCTGGGTGTGTCCTATTTCTCCTCAATTCTTGCATGCACAAGATTTCGTCATATCATTTCCATAAGACTTCAAATTCTGGGACACAAGACGAGACTTTAGCAAAGTCAACTTAAATTCCTTCCAAGTGGTTACTCCTTGCCATCCATGTATGTTTTGGTACATCCTCCACCTAGTAGCAGCACCTCTTTCAAAACACTAAATATCATGCTGGGCCATATCCTTTCTGGCTATAGTGTCATTCTTCATGTGATCTTCCATGTTATGATACCATCGATCTGTCTCCAACTGAGTCATTAGTCCAGAAAATATGGGTTCATCTCCATTCATCCTCCATTGGGTCCGGGGTTTCGGGGTGAGATAAGAGAGATAGAGAGAGATACACACAATACAAACAATGGTTTTGAAGAAACAAGTTTTATTTGTGGTTGTCGGGAAAACATCAGACAAATGACAGCTCACAACCGCCGCATCTAACGTAAGTACATAACAGTGGTTTGGTCTTATAAAGGTCAATAAATCTTCAAGGTCGCCAAACCCTATAAATCTTGTTCATGTCTCTGATGGGTTTCTTCCGATCGTGCTTGTCCTTAAGTTCTTTTGCTAGATCATCTTTGTTAACGTGAAGTCTCTCATGACGTCCTTTTATATTTTGCAGTTGCGTTCCAAACTTCCGGGTTTCAACATCCTTGGCATGAGCCATGGTCCTACTGTCTTTTAGTTCCTAACAAATCTATGGTATCTCGAGGTTTTTCTCCTCCAGCTCGACTACTTTCAACTTCTGGGTCCTGAGTTCTTCACAAAATGCTCCCTTGTCAAATACGGCTTCCTAAAATTTCACCCTAGACTTCTTGATGTAATACTCCAGATCTTGGTGATACACCACCTAAGGTTAAAACTTCATATTTTGTTGACAGGTGCTCCATCAGCCTTCTACCATCCAATCCTTCTGCAGAAATGCATGCTTAACTCAGCACGGTGACAATAGCATAAGCGGGTGATAACAACAGGAACAATTGTGTTTCTGTCCTTGTCATTGTCATGAGCTATCATTCCATAATTCATATCTCACGCCTTAGGGCTTTCTTGGCAAAACTTTGAGTTTTAAGGCTCCATGTTCCGGTCTTTCTCCGACACACCTTGATCTCAGGTATTGACAGCTTCCATAGTCTGCCAAGTTCCATACGGGTAGCCTTCCTAGGTCATACTAATCTAGAAATTCTTTAGAACCTTCAAATTCTCCTAGTCTTCGGAGTCTTCAACTGTTGTAGTTTCCATCATTGTAATGCACAGTAAAAATCCTCTTTATTCCAAAGTGGTCTTAGTTGTCTGATATCTTGTACTTCTTGGAGTGGTCTCATCAGTCGTATCTTCATGTGGTCAAAAGGGGAAAGCGGTATGGTCTAACTAAAAGGTAATATTTAATAAATCTCAGAAAAGAAGAGAGGTAAAAGATCTTTTTGAAAATAAAGTTTTTAGAGAAAATATTTCCTATGGGCTTGCTAGTCTTTAGGGTCACGTCCTACAGTCAACATGTGCTCTGATACCATTTTGTAGCGATCCGACCCAAATGGGTCAAGCCTATGTGCTTAAGTGTCATCCCTGGATCGGTATGCTGACACACACAGTACTCAATGATTTATAACAGAGGTAAATCACATGTATAAAGTAACGTAAATACTATTACCTCAATCCATAAAGAGGAAGAAACAACAAGGTTGTGGATTCCCATCAACACTAACGACAAAGTTGAGTGTAGAAATCATAACCCTAACGTATCACTTACTCGTAGTAAGAATCCTGCAACATGAGACGTTGCAGCCATGTAGGTCAGTGTATTGAATGTACTGGCAATTTCACACTATAGAGCAATGCTGAATAATGGCTATCACTACATGTATATTTGGCTAGTGGAGGCTCTATAGTTTATTTTTGCATAAAGCTAGTTTTATCCTACAACAAAGGAATATATTTTATTTAACTATCATGGTGGTTGAAACATTGAGAAGGTTCCTCCAACTCAATCCCAATTAAGCATAGTTAACAACCCAACAAATTTATTTAGAGTGATGAGATCAAATCAATAATTCAAGAACCAGATACTCAAGATGTCCATAACCGGGGACATGGCTAATCATGATTAGTTTGTACACTCTGTAGAGGTTTGCGCACTTTTCCCCACAAGACTCGATCTCCTCCGTTGGATTTCTCGCACTACATGATGTTTGAGAAACGGATGACCGAGACACAGTCTTTCTGAAGCATTTACTCTCTACTCCGAGTAGACCGGTACACCTACAATCCCCCTACATCTGCTAGTCCACCTCTTCGAGAGATCATGCAACTTACTCAACTATGATAGAGCCCATAATGGCTTGTGGCTGCATACGGAAGTTTCTAGCATGAATAATCTTATGATCCCTTTGAGTCTGGGTGGCATTCCATAGGGTGATCACACGGGTACTCCAGGATCCCCTTGGGCAAGCACTGGGTTCTCCAGGTGCCCGGAAAAACCACTGGGTGCTCCAGGGTGCCCCAACCAATCCACCCAGATGTGTATAAAGTAGCCACCTTAAGTTAAACCTTAGTTAACAATAACCCTCACATCTTTCATGAATTCTCTCAAACCAAACCACTTCTACGAGCATAGCATAGCAGTATAAGCAGAACGTAGTAACACCCAGGGGTTTGAATATAAGACAATAGGTTCCTACCTCATCAACTACTTCCTAGTACCCGCATGTTATCAAACCTACTCATGCAATGTTTGAGGGTTGAAACTAATGTATAAAAACTGGGTATGAAAAATATGATCAAAGTGTGAACTTTCCTATACTATTGATGAAGATGATACACTCATAACTCCTGATATTTCTACTCGTCACACTCCAGTCAATCTATCGTAAGCAAGCAGTAGTAACCGCACATAAGCAATCATGCAAAAGAATCGAAGAAAAACTCTCGGAAAACTTCGTAAACAAGCAAACAACACTTGCAATAGAAAACAATTTCTAATAGTACCAAAATTGAGTGAATTTGGCCTTATCAGAAAGTTTAGGTCAAGAGCATCGATTTGCACAGAGAAACAACTAAGACGGAGTTACGAAACTCCAGTTATGTTCAAAACAAGTTTGAATTCAAATTTGTTTGAAATAAAATTTTAAACTTTCAAAAATATGTTTAAGTTGTTTATGTGGATAGAGCGGATCATAACGAAGAAGTGGGCGTTGGTTTCATTGGATTTGGATAAACAAGTAAAAAGTTGTGATAGATTGAAAAACAGGGACTAATCTATAAATAAACTAATCGCAAACGGGTCCCTAGCAGAAATAAAATAAAACGAAAAAGCTATTTTACGAACGTTCGCTACCGAACGCTAATGAGCGAACCATTCACTAGATTGGCAAAAACAATGAACAGATAAACCGCCGTCGGATCAAGATCCGACGGTTGGGATCGGACTAGGGTTTTACCAGCGACGGCGGCGGTTCCGGCGGCTCTCCGGCGAGGCGGCGGACGGTGGCGGATCAGACGGTGAGTGCGGTGAGGTGCAGCGTTGGCGGCGGCTGCTAGCTGCGTGGCAGCAGCGGCATACGGCTGCGGCGGCGAGGTGTGCAGCGCGGGCGGCGGTGTTTGGCAGCGGCGGTGGCGGTTGGGTCCGGCGAGAGCGCGCCAGCGCGCGGCATCGGCAGGCGGGAAGGAGGTGAGGCAGCGGGATCGGCCTCTATTTATGGAGGAAGAGGAGGTCGGCCTGCTTGGGGAAGGGGGCAGGACGAGGCGGTGGCGGAGTTGGCCAAGGCGGCAGCGCTGGCGTGCGGGCGACGGAGTCCACTCGGGAGGGAGACGGCAAGCGGTGTTAGGCTGGGCCGAGGCCTGGCTGGCTAGCTGGGCCGGCCTGGTCCAGCGGAGAAAGTTTTTTTAATAAAATAATTTTACAGACAATAAATTAAATTAAAAAGCAAATAAAAATATATAATATAGGCATATTATATATCAAGATTTTTAGAAAACAATTTTCTACAACATGAACATTTTTCTTACATCAAATAACCACATAAATTTAAATAAAGCAAAGAGTGCTACTGATTTATTTAAAAGCCAATAAAATCATTTTTATATCAAAATGATTTCAAATTTATTTATCTCCAATTTTCTAATGTAGGGAATCATTTTAACGTAATTACCATATATATTATTTTTGGAGAAAAATAAATTGAATAAAACCCAAATAACTCCAAATTGAAAAATAATTTCAAAAGGACTTTAAATTTGATTCTTTTTAAACTTCCAACTCATATTTCATACGTTTTGAAGAAGTCATTTTATCTTCTCTCATGAAAATCATTGAGTTGCATAAAGTTTCTGAATTGGAAATGTTTCCAAATGAAATTCAAATATTTTCAAAAACCCTTTTCATTTAATTAAATGGTAGAAGTCCTGTCATCTTCTCTCTAGGGTTTTGTGATGAAAAGAATTTGAATTCATGGAGATCATCAATGCAAGATGAAAGTTTGGGAAAGTCCTTTTATTCCCTCTCATTTAACTTTCAAAAAGTTTTCAAATTTCATTAAATTTCACACAAGCAATCACACCACAATCATACAAACAAACAACACTATTTATTTATATGACATTCCAAAATTTCGAATTTTCGTGTGTTACAGTGATGCAACAAAGTAGAGATAAGTATTTCCATCGGTTTGAGAACCAAGGTATGAATCCAGGAGGAGACAACACACAAATCACCGAATACCTGCACAAACAATCAAACAAACTTGCACCCCAACGCGATAAAGGGGTGTCAATTCCTTCACAGTTCCTTGCAAAAGTGAGATCTGATAGAGATAGACAAACAATAAAGTAAATATTTTTTTTATAGATCGGAAAGTAAAAGATTGCAAGAATAGTAGACCGGAAACTTATATTGTAGATCGGAAACTTATATGATGGAAAATAGACCCGAGGGCCATAGGTTTCACTAGAGGCTTCTCTCAAGATAGCAAATAATACGGTGGGTGAACTAATTACTGCCAAGCAATTGATAGAAAAGCGCAAAGTTATGACGATATCTAAGGCAATAATCATGAATTTAGGCATCACGTCCATGTCAAGTAGACCGAAACGATTCTGCATCTACTACTATTACTCCACACATCGATCGCTATCCAGCATGCATCTAGAGTATTAAGTTCATAAAGAACAGAGTAATGCATTAAGTAAGATGACATGATATAGAGGAATTAACTCAAGAAATATGATGAAAAACTCATCTTTTTATCCTCGATGGCAACAATACAATACGTGCCTTGCTGCCCTACTGTCACTTGGAAAGGACACCGCAAGATTGAACCCAAAGCTAAGCACTTCTCCCATTGCAAGAAAAACCAATCTAGTTGGCCCAACCAAACCGATAGATCGAAGAGAATTACAAAGATATCAAATCATGCATATAAGAATTCAGAGAAGATTCAAATAATATTCATAGATAAGCTCATCATAAATCCACAATTCATCAGGTCTCGGCAAACACACCGCAAAAAAAGTATTACATCGAATAGATCTCCAAGAACACCGACAAGAACATGGTATTGAGAATCAGAGAGAGAAACAAGAAGCCATCTAGCTACTATCTATGGACCCATAGGTCTGTGGTAAACTACTCATGCTTCATCGGAAGGGAAATAGAGTTGCGGTAGAAGCCCTCCGTGGTGGAATCCCCCTCCGGTAGGACGCCGGAAAAGGTACCTAGATGGGATCTCACGGGTATAGAAGGTTGCGGCGGCGAAAAAGTGTTTTCGAGGATGCCCCTGTTGGTTTGGGGATATATGGGAATGTATAGGCGAAAGAAATAGGTGAGGAGGGTCATGGGGAGGCCACAAGGGTGGGGGTGCGTCCTATCCCCCTAGGCACGCCCTCCGTCCTTGTGGCCGCCTCGTGGCTCCTCCGACTTCATCTCCAAGTCTCCTGGTTGCCGTATGGTCCAAGAAAAATCATCGCGGAGGTTTCATTCCGTTTGGACCCTGTTTGGTATTCCTTTTCTGTGAAACTCAAAAACAAGGGGAAAACATGAACTGGCACTGGGCTCTAGGTTAATAGGTTGTTCCAAAAATTAATATAAAATAGCATAATAATTCATATAAAACATCCAAAACAGATAATATAATATCATGGAGCAATCAAAAATTATAGATACGTTAGAGACATATCATACAACACTGATATGTCTCCATCGTATCTACTTTTCCAAAACTCTTTTGCCCTTGTTTTGGACTCTAATTTGCATTATTTGAATGAAACTAACCCGGACTAACGCTGTTTTTAGCAAAATTGCCTTGGTGTTATTTTTGCGCAGAAATAAAAGTTCTCGGAATGACCTGAAAATTGACGAAGAAAATTTTTGGAATAAATAAAAAATATTGGCGAAAGAATCAACAAGAGGGGACCCACCAGCTGTCCACAAGGGTGGAGGGTGCGCCCTACCCCTTGGGCGCACCCCTGCCCTGTAGGTCCCTTGGACCTCCTCCGACCCTAAGTCCAACTCAATATATTCACATTCAGGGAGAAGAAAAAAATCAGAAAGAATGATTCATCACATTTTACGATATGAAGCCGCCGCCGCCTCCCATTCTACATCAGGAGGGCTGATCTGGAGTCTGTTCGAGGCTCCGGAGAGGGGGATTGGTCGTCATCATCATCACCTACCTTCCTCCATCACAAATTTCATGATGCTCACCGCCGTGCGTGAGTAATTCCATCGTAGGCTTGGTGGACGGTGATGGGTTGGATGAGATTTATCATGTAACTGAGTTAGTTTTGTTAAGGTTTGATCCCTAGTATCCACTGATACGTCTGCAACGTATCTACTTTTCCAAACACTTCTGCCCTTGTTTTGGACTCTAACTTGCATGATTTGAATGAAACTAACCCGGACTGACGCTGTTTTCAGCAGAACTGCCATGATGTTGTTTTATGTGTAGAAAAGAAAAAGTTCTAGGAATGTCCTGGAAATCCACGGAGGCACTTTTCAGATTTAATAAGAATTTTTGGCGAAAGAATCAAGGTCAGGGGGCCCACGGGCTGTCCACGAGACAGGGCCCCCTCCTAGGGGCGCGCCCTCCTATCTCGTGGGCCCCCCGGACCTCCTCCGACCTCAACTCCAACTCCATAACTTCCGTCTCGGGGAGAAAACAATCAAGGAGAAAGTTTCATCGCGTTTCACGACACGGAGCCGCCGACAAGCCCTAATCTCTCTCGGGAGGGCTGATCTAGAGTCCGTTTGGGGCTCCGGAGAGGGGGATTCGTCGACGTCGTCATCGTCAACCATCCTCCATCACCAATTTCATGATGCTCACCGCCGTGTGTGAGTAATTCCATCGTAGGCTTGCTGGACGGTGATGGGTTGGATGAGATTTACCATGTAATCAAGTTAGTTTAGTTAGGGTTTGATCCCTAGTATCCACTATGTTCTGAGATTGATGTTGCTATTACTTTGCTATGCTTAATGCTTGTCACTAGGGCCCGAGTGCCATGATTTCAGATCTGAACCTATTATGTTTTCATGAATATATGTGTGTTCTTGATCCTATCCTACAAGTCTATAGTCACCTATTATGTGTTATGATCTGACAACCCCGAAGTGACAATAATCGCGATACTTCTCGGTGATGACCGTAGTTTGAGGAGTTCATGTATTCACTATGTGTTAATGCTTTGGTCCGGTTCTGTATTAAAAGGAGGCCTTAATATCCCTTAGTTTCCACTAGGACCCCGCTGCCACGGGAGGGTAGGACAAAAGATGTCATGCAAGTTCTTTTCCATAAGCATGTGTGACTATTTACGAAATACATGCCTACATTACATTGATGAATTGAAGCTAGTTCTGTATCACCCTATGTTATAACTATTGCATGAGGAATCGCATCCGGCATAATTATCCATCACTGATCCATTGCCTACGAGCTTTTCACATATTGTTCTTCGCTTATTTACTTTTTCCGTTGCTACAGTTACAACTACTACAAAAAACCAAAAACATTTACCTTTTCTGTTGCTACTGTTACCATTACTATCATACCACTCTTGCTACTAAATACTTTGCTGTAGATACTAAGTTATCTAGGTGTGGTTGAATTGACAACTCAACTGCTAATACTCAAGAATATTCTTTGGCTCCCCTTGTGTCGAATCAATAAATTTGGGTTGTACTTCACCAGCGAAAGCTGTTGCAATCCCCTACACTTGTGGGTTATCAAGACTAATTTCTGGCGCCGTTGCCGGGGAGCATAGCTCTATTCTCTGAGTCACTTGGGATTTATATCTGTTAATCACTATGAAGAAATTGAAAGATGCTAAGACCAAGATTTTACCCTCAACTACGAGGGGAGGTAAGGAACTGCCATCTAGCTCTGCACTAGATTCTCCTTCCGTTATTAGTAATCTTGCGACACCTAAACCTGTTACTACTATGAATTCTGATATGTCGCCTATTATTGATGATGCCACTTCTGCTATGAATGATGAAACTACTTCTGTGCATGATACTACTTTACCATTAGGTGAATTTCTTGATGAATAACTTGCTAGAGTTAGGGGGAATGAGAATATTGAAGATGCTATTATTGATGATAGTGATGATGAAGGTTCTCCCAATGATTATGTATTGCCTGTTGTTCCTGAGGGTTATGTTATGAATGAAGAAGTTGCTAGAGCTATCTTTTCTTGCAATGATAGATCTGATCTTAAGAAATTATTAGCTAAATGGAAGCAGTAGTCTCTTAATGCTAGAATGAAACCCGATCCTACTTTTGCTACTTCACCTATCTGTGTTACTGATAAGGATTATGAATTCTCTGTTGATCCTGATATTATTACTTTAGTTGAATCTGATCCTTTTTATGGCCTTGAATCTGAAACTGTTGTGGCACATCTTACCAAGTTGAATGATATAGCCACCCTATTTACTCATGATGAGAAGTCTCGCTATTTATATATCCTTAAGATATTTCCGTTCTCATTAAAGGGTGATGCTAAGACTTGGTATAATTCTCTTGCTCCTGGTTGTGTGCGTAGTCCCCAGGATATGATTTATTACTTCTCTGCTAAATATTTCCCTGCTCATAAGAAACAAGCTGCCTTGCGGGGAATATATATTTTTTTGCAAATCAGAGAAGAGAGTCCCCCACAAGATTGGGGGAGGCTTCTCCGGTTGCTTTATGCTTTGCCTGATCATCATCTTAAGAAAAATGAAATACTTGATATCTTTTATAATGGACTAACCGATGCTTCCAAGGACCACTTGGATAGTTGTGTTGATTGTGTTTTCAGGGAAAGAACAGTTGACGAAGCTGAAATACTATTGAATAATATGTTGACTAACGAAAATAATTGGACTCTTCCCGAGCTAGTTCCTGAAGTAATTCCTGAACCAATTGAGCCAACTCCTGGGCCTATTCCTAAACCCACTCCGAAGAAGAGAGGTGTTTTATTTCTCAGTCTTGAAGATATGCAAGAGGCAAAGAAATCAATGAAAGAAAAAGGTATTAAAGCTGAAGATGTTAAGAATTTACCTCCTATTGAAGAAATACATGGTCTGAATATACCGCCTGAAGAACCACATTGTCTTGATAACCCGACACAGGTAGTGAAGGTAAATTCTCTCTATAGATACGATAAAGTTGAAATACCCTCTACTAAATTTCATAGCCCATGCTTAGATGAATTTGATGACTTTATGGCTAGACAAGAAAGTTTTAATGCTTATGTTGGTAGAGAGTTAAAGAATAATGCTTTCGAGATAGGACGCGTAGGTGATAATCTGGCTAGAGTTAAAGATGAACTTCACCGCGTTAGCAAATATGCTTCCATGGTTGCTACTCAAGCTGAGCAAGTACTCAAAGCTCAAGATGATTTGCTTAATGAGTTGAAAAATAAATTGACTTTGCCGTTAGAGTGGCTACTAGAACTGGTAGAATGACTCAGGAACCTTTGTATCCTGAAGGCCACCCTAAAAGAATTGAACAAGATTCTCAGAATAATAATCTAGATGTTCCTAGTTCTTCTAAGAAGAAGAAAAAGAAGAATGATAGGACTTTGCAAACTTCTAGTGAACCTAATGTAGAAACACTTGAGAATCCCAATGATACTTCTATTTCTGATGCTGAAATGCAATCAGGTGATGAACATGAACCTAGTAATAATGTTAATGATAATGTTCATGTTGATGCTCAACCTAGTAATAACAATGATGTAGAGATTGAACCTGCTGTTGATCTTGATAACCCACAATCAAAGAATCAACGTTATGATAAGAGAGATTTTGTTGCCAGGCAGCACGGTAAAGAAAGAGAACCATGGGTTCAGAAACCCATGTCCTTTTCTCCTAATCCATCCAAGTCAAAGGATGATGAGGATTTTGAGCGCTTTGCTAAAATGATTAGACCTATTTTCTTATGTATGCGCTTAATTGATATGCTTAAAGTAAATCCTTATGCTAAATATATGAAGGATATCATCACAAATAAAAGAAAGATACTAGAAGCTAAAATTTCCACCATGCTTGCTAATTACACTTTTAAGGGTGGAATACCAAAGAAACTTGGAGATCCGGGTGTACCAACTATACCATGCTCCATTAAAAGAAATTATGTTAGAACTGCTTTATGTGATCTTGGAGCCGGTGTTAGTGTTATGCCTCTCTCTTTATATCGTAGACTTGAATTGAATAAGTTGACACCTACTGAAATATCTTTGCAAATGACTGATAAATCAACTGCTATACCTGTCGGTATTTGTGAGGATGTCCCTGTTGTGGTTGCAAATGTCACTATTTTAACGGACTTTGTTATTCTTGATATTCCCGAGGACGATAGTATGTCTATTATCCTTGGTAGACCTTTTCTTAGTACTGCAGAGGCTGTTATTGATTGCAACAAAGGCAATGTCACTTTTCATGTTAATGGTAATGAGCATACGGTACACTTTCCGAGGAAACAATCCCAAGTTCATAGCATCAATTCTATTGAAAAAGTTCCAACTATCATTTTTGGAGGTTTTGAATTTCCTCTCCCTACTGTCAAGAAAAAGTATGATATTCTTATTGTTGGGGATTTTCATATCCCCGTTCAGGTAACTTTGTGTTATTCGAAATTTCTCCAGTTCCGTGTTATTCGGAATGAGTTTGTTAACAAGACTTGATCAACCTTGTTAGTGGATTCATTTTGATGATCACGAGATGGATGAAACTAGAAGGCACAACCTTCTGTACCCTCCTTTTACTTTTTGTTATTTAGAATAAATAAAGCAAAAATAATATTATCTATCTGTTTTCTGATTTATCCATGCAATAAAAAATAGTCTGAAAATAAAAGTGCTCCAAATGCCCTGCAAATTTAGTATGATTTTTTCTGGAATATTTGAGGATTTTAGGCACTAAAAACACTGCAGGAGGGCCAAGCACCAGGCCACGAGAGAGGAGGGCGCCCCCCCTGTAGGGCGTGCCCCCTGTCTCATGGGCCCCTAGTGACTCCCCTCCACTTATGCCAGCACCCACACACTTCATCTTCTACCCCAAAAAATCCCCATCCAGCTCAAACCCGAGTTCTAGCTCGTTTTGCTGCGATTTTCGATCTCTTAGCTCAAAGCTCTATGCGCAAAACTACTTTCGAAGATTGTTGCTTGGTATGTGACTCCTCCGTTGGTCCGATTAGTTTTTGTTCTAGTGCTTTATTCATTGCAAATCCTTGCTGCCTTGGTGACCCTGTTCTTGAGCTTGCATGTTAAATTTTTGAGGCCCCAAGCAATTCCAATGCATGATATAGGTTCTAGGCACTTGTAGGAGTAGTTGCTATCAATCTTGTTTAGTTTTATTCACATTTATTTTGAAGTTACTAAAATTTCAGAAATTTTCAGAAAAAGAAATATGCTTAGGAGAATGTACCAAGGTGGTTCCTCGGCAAAAAAATGGCCAAGGATTGCTATACGTGAGCAAGACGTTGAATTGCCGAGGGATGCATATGTACGGGCATGTGAGTGGCCATCCGATGATTTTATGGTCGAAGCAGGCTTCAAGGAGGAATTTGACGCGTATGTGCGTAATGCCGAGCTGGAGGACTTCTTACAAGATAAGTGTCCTCAATATTATCAATTGACTGATTCCTTTGTGCGGAGGTTCGAATATATTTCTTCGCGTAATTCTCCTAGTGTTATGTTTGATATTTATGATACATCTTATACCATGGATTTAGAGGATTTTACAACTACTTGCAAACTCCCGCAGTGGGGTAATATTAATGATCCTCCCAAATCTGGAGTTAGAAATTTTCTTGCTAGTATTACTGTGGGAGAATCTAGGGACGTAACACAAGCTACCATAGGGAGCATTCATTTTCCTGCTATACATTACTTTGCTCTCTTTATTGGTAAATGCATTAACGGTAAGGAAGAAGTAAGTCACTTGTGTGCCCCTGATCTTTGTGCCCTCAAGAGTGCTGTGTCTGCTTACAGAGGTTATAACTTGGGGGTAATAGTTGCATAATAATAGTAAAAAGGGAAATTTCTTTGGAGGAATTTATGCAACCCGTGTGGCAAATTTTCTTAATATAGCTCCACGAGAGGGGGATATGATTGTACCTCCTGCTTATTTAGATAAAGAAGCTATGTTTGATCATCAATTTCTTGAGAGGAATGAACAATTCCTCCATTATCGACTAATCTATGATAGACGCAACGTCGTCCCTGTCACTCTTCCTGCCCCCTACCTTTTTGATTATCATGCAAGAGGAGGATATGTTATCACCAGGGAAGAAGCCACTGAATATGAGAGGGGAATGGAGGCAGCTCGCCAACACGCTGCTGCCCAGGAGGTTGTTGCCCCTCCATCTCAGTACAATCCCAGTTTCACTTATGGATATCAGCCAGGCGGTCCTTGGTATTAAACAACTTAGGCCAAAAGCCTAAGCTTGGGGGAGTACGTATTTCTCACCGACATTACATTCATGTTCCCACACTAGTCGTCGGTGCTCATACTCTTTCATTGTATTATCCATGCTAGTTTAAATTTCTTTTTCTAGTTTTCTTCTTGTGTGTTTGATAAACTTTAAGAAAACCAAAAAAATTAGTTAGTTTAATTTCCTTGCTTGTAATAGAAATTAAAATGAAAACCCAAAAAGATTTCTCGTTCTTCTTTTACTTGTTGGGAAATTTCCCGTGTAAATAGTTTTATTTTCTTTTCTTTCTTCTGGGGGTCGAGAAGACCATATTGAAAATGCTTAGTGGCTCTCATATGCATGATTGATTATTTATATTTAGAGCCCAGATTACTTGTCTTCTCTCTTGAGTTGAATGCTTGCAGATTCCAGCTTAGTCCAATGCACGTGCACTCTTATTATTATACACTTCGTTCGGTCATGCAAGTGAAAGGCAATAATGATGATATATGATGGACTTATTGGGATAAAAGAAGCTGGTATGAACTCGACCTCTCTTGTTTTTTTAAATATGATGATTCATCACTCCTGAGTCAGCTATTATGAAGTAAACATATTTTCAATGACATTTAGAGATTATAGTTGCTTGTGCCATGCTTGATTAGCTATGAGTTATAATGGTTTACCTTGCGTGCCAACATGCTATTAGAATGATTATGATATGGTATGATGGGATGGTATCCTCCTTTCAATGTATTAAGTGACTCGACTTGGCACATGTTCACACATGTAGTTGAATCAAATCAACATAGCCTTCATGATATTTATGTTCATGGTGGATTATATCCTACTCATGCTTGTATCTGGTGTGAATTAATTTTAATGCATGCTTACGACTGTTGTCGCTCTCTCAGTTGGTCGCTTCCCAGTCTTTTGCTAGCCTTCACGTGTACTAAGTGGGAATACTGCTTGTGCATCCAAACTCCTTAAACCCAAAGTTTTTCCATATGAGTGCACTATACCTTCCTATATGCGGTATCTACCTGCCGTTCCAAGTAAATTTGTATGTGCCAAACTCCAAACCTTCAAATGAAATTCTGTTTTGTATGCTCGAGCAGCTCATGTTTCAACTAGGGCTGCCTATATCTTCCATGCTAGGTGGGTTATTCTCAAGAGGAGTGGACTCCACTCCTCATTCACAAGAAAGGGCCGGTAACCGGGATGCCCAGTCCCATGATCCAAAAAGATCAAAGCAAATCAAAATAATTAAACAAAACTCCCCCAGGGTTGTTGTATGTTGGAGGCACTCGTTGTTTCGAGCAAGCCATGGATTGATGCTTGTTGGTGGTTGGGGGAGTATAAACATTTACCATTCTGTTTGGGAACTGCCTATAATGCATGTAGTATGGAAGATACAGCCATCTCATAGTTGTTGCGTTGACAGCGAAAGTATGCCGCTCAAAATGTTATTCAATCTCTATTTTAAAATCGAGCTCTGGCACCTCTACAAATCCCTGCTTCCCTCTGCGAAGGGCCTATCTATTTACTTTTATGTTGAGTCATCATCCTTCTTATTAAAAGCACATGCTGGAGAGCACACTGTCATTTGCATTCATTATTATTGGTTTATATTGGGTATGACTTGACTGGATCTCTTTTACCATGAATTACAATGTTTAGTCAGTCCTTGATCTTTAAAGGTTCTCTGCATTTATGTTTTGCGGTCTCAGAAAGGGCTAGCGAGATACCATTTTGTTATATCATGTTATGATTATTTTGAGAAAGTGTTGTCATCTAAGTTTTATTATTATGACTCGCTAGCTGATTATGCTATTGATATGAGTAATTGTGAGACCTATGTGTTATTGTGAGTATGGTTAGTTCGTAATATTTTCTGAAACTTGAATGCTGGCTTTTCATGTTTACAACAACAAGAGCAAACAGAGTTTGTAAAAGTTTTTCTTTATCACTTTCAGTTTGTCAACTGAATTGCTTGAGGACAAGCAAAGGTTTAAGCTTGGGGGAGTTGATACGTCTCCAACGTATCTACTTTTCCAAACACTTCTGCCCTTGTTTTGGACTCTAACTTGCATGATTTGAATGAAACTAGCCCGGACTGACGCTGTTTTCAGCAGAACTGCCATGATGTTGTTTTATGTGTAGAAAAGAAAAGGTTCTCGGAATGTCCTGGAAATCCACGGAGGCACTTTTCAGATTTAATAAGAATTTTTGGCAAAAGAATCAAGGTCAGGGGGCCCACGGGCTAACCACAAGACAGGGCCCCCCCTAGGGGCGCGCCCTCCTATCTCGTGGGCCCCCCGGACCTCCTCCGACCTCAACTCCAACTCCATATATACCGTCTCGGGGAGAAAAAAAATCAAGGAGAAAGTTTCATCACGTTTCATGACACGGATCCGCCGACAAGCCCTAATATCTCTCGGGAGGGCTGATATGGAGTCCGTTCGGGGCTCTGGAGAGGGGGATTTGTCCCCGTAGTCATCATCAACCATCCTCCATCACCAATTTCATGATGCTCACCGTCGTGCGTGAGTAATTCCATCATAGGCTTGCTGGACGGTGATGGGTTGGATGAGATTTACCATGTAATCAAGTTAGTTTTGTTAGGGTTTGATCCCTAGTATCCACTATGTTCTGAGATTGATGTTGCTATGACTTTGCTATGCTTAATGCTTGTCACTAGGGCCCGAGTGCCATGATTTCAGATCTGAACCTATTATGTTTTCATGAATATATGTGTGTTCTTGATCCTATCCTGCAAGTCTATAGTCACCTATTATGTGTTATGATCCGACAACCCCGAAGTGACAATAATCGGGATACTTCTCGGTGATGACCGTAGTTTGAGGAGTTCATGCATTCACTATGTGTTAATGCTTTGGTCCGGTTCTCTATTAAAAGGAGGCCTTAATATCCCTTAGTTTCCACTAGGACCCCGCTGCCACGGGAGGGTAGGACAAAAGATGTCATGCAAGTTCTTTTCCATAAGCACGTGTGACTATTTACGGAATACATGCCTACATTACATTGATGAATTGGAGCTAGTTCTATATCACCCTATGTTATAACTATTGCATGAGGAATCGCATCCGGCATAATTATCCATCACTGATCCATTGCCTACGAGCTTTTCACATATTTTTCTTCTCTTATTTACTTTTCCGTTGCTACTGTTACAACTACTACAAAAACCCAAAAACATTTACCTTTTCTGTTGCTACTGTTACCAGTACTATCAGACCACTCTTGCTACTAAATATTTTGCTGTAGATACTAAGTTATCCTGGTGTGGTTGAATTGACAACTCAACTGCTAATACTCAAGAATATTCTTTGGCTCCCCTTGTGTCGAATCAATAAATTTGGGTTGTACTTCACCCTCGAAAGCTGTTGCGATCCCCTACACTTGTGGGTTATCATCCACTATGTTCTGAGATTAATGTTGCTATGACTTGCTATGCTTAATGCTTGTCACTAGGGCCCGAGTGCCATGATTTCAGCTCTGAACCTATTATGTTTTCATGAATATATTTGTGTTCTTGATCCTATCTTGCAAGTTGTAGACAGCTATTACAAGTTATGATCCGCATACCCCAAGGTGACTATAATTGGGATTTTTCCGGTGATTTCGTAGTTTGAGGAGTTCATGTATTCACTAAGTGCTAAGCATTGGTCTGGTTCTCTATTAAAAGGAGGCCTTAATATCCCTTAGTTTCCATTAGGACCCCGCTGCCACGGGAGAGTAGGACAAAAGATGTCATGCAAGTTCTTTTCCATAAGCACGTACGACTATATTCGGAATACATCCCTACATCATATTGATGAATTGGAGCTAGTTCTGTGTCACCATAGGTTATAACTGTTGCATGATAAATGCCATCCAACATAATTATCCATCACTGATCCATTGTCTACGAGCTTTTCACATCTTGATCTTTGCTTAGTTAGTTTGTCGCTGCCACTGTTACAATTGCTACAAAATTACTATTGTTACTTTTGCCACTGTTATCCTTACTTCCATACTACATTGCTACTAAATACTTTGCTGCATATATTAAGTCTTTCGGGTGTGGTTTAATTGACAGCTCAGCTGCTAATACTTGAGAATATTCTTTGGCTCCTCTTGTGAAAGGATCGATATAATTGACTAGAGGGGGGTGAATAGGCAACTAACACTTTTTAACTTTTCTTTACCAAATTAAACTTTGCATCAAAGTAGGTTGTCTAGATATGCAACTAGGTGAGCAACCTATATGATGCAATAACAACTAGCACATAAGCAAGCAAGGGATACAACACAAATAAGCTTGCACAAGTAAAGGCACGAGATAACCAAGAGTGGAGCCGGTGGAGACGAGGATGTGTCACCGAAGTTCCTTCCTTTTGAGGGGAACTACGTCTCTGCTAGAGTGGTGTGGAGGCACAATGCTCCCCAAGAAGCCACTAGGGCCACCGTATTCTCCTCATGCCCTCACACAATGCGATATGCCGTGATTCCACTATTGGTGCCCTTGAAGGCGGCGACCGAACCTTTACAAACAAGGTTGGGGCAATCTCCACAACTTAATTGGAGGCTCCCAACGACACCATGAAGCTTCACCACAATGGACTATGGCTCCAAGGTGACCTCAACCGTCTAGGGTTCTCAAACACCCAAGAGTAACAAGATCTGCTAGGGATTAGTGGGGGGAATCAAATTTCTCTTGGTGGAAGTGTAGATCGGGGCCTTCTCACCCAATCTCGAGCAAATCAACAAGTTTGATTGGCTAGGGAGAGAGATCAGGCAAAAATGGAGCTTGGAGCAACAATGGAGCTTAGGTTTGGAAGAGATGGTCAACTAGAGGAAGAAGATACCCCTTATATAGGGACAAATCCAACTGTTATTCACTTAACCAGCCCGTGACTTGCGGTACTACTGCTCCAGACCAGCAGTACTACCGCAAGGGCTCACGGTACTACCACAAGGGCTCACGGTACTACCGCTCCAGACCAGTGGTACTACCGCAAGGGCTCACGGTACTACCGCGGCAGGCCGCGGTACTACCGCTGCTATGGCAGGCGCTAGTCCTGGCCAGAGCCACAAGGGCTGAGGGTGGTACTTTCACTGCGCAGTACTACCGCTCCCCCTTGCGGTACTACCACAAGGCTGGAGTGGACTAGACCTGGGAAGGGCACGGATGAATGAAAATACATCCGTGCCTACTTCCGCTGAAAAACAGATGGAGCAAAAATTCGACACGGTACTACCGCACCTGGCGTGCCGTACTACCGCGTAGGGAGCGGATGTAAAAAAATTACATCCGCCCCTACTTCCGCTCGTGTTGCTGTGCTAGATCCGAGGCCACGGTACTACCGCTCCTAAAGAGCGGTACTATCGCAACGCCCTGCGGTACTACCGCAGTGGCCTGCGGTACTACCGCTCCTAAGAGTAGTACTACTGCATGCCTTAGAAAAAGCAACACTAGGAATTCTTCTTTTTGCAAGAATGAGGACAACGGAGGATGCTCCAAACTGCAAAGGGAAAGGCGGTGAAAAGGAATAAAACGAGTACGTGATGATTCCACCCGAAGCTTTCCAACGTGGACCCCCTCTTAATAGTACGACTCTCCTACGACTCAAACCACCGAAAAGAACCATAGAAACACGCCGTCTTCAATAGTCTTCGAGGGCCACCGAACCGTCTTGTGCCTAGTGACGAATTGTCTGAGATACTCAAGGCACACGATTAGTCCGTAAAAGCATTGTCATCACTCACCAAAACACATTAGGGATAAGTATGCCCTTACAATCTCCCCATTTTTGGTGGATTGATGACAATACGGGATTTGCACAAAGGGAAACAATAGAGAACATATGCAAACCCCACAACTCCAAAATATAGACGTGCCCCCCTGGATGCGTGCTATCTAGATAGGTGCTTTGGACTGCATGACACGTATACTAGGATCAACACTCCCCCTATATTCTGTAAACAAAGCATATAGGCAACAATAAGGCTAACACTAGACAATATGATAAATATGAGCATAACATAACTAGCACAATATAACATAAGCTCAAGTAAGGTACTATAGAGTGCATATGTCTTACACCATATGATAGGTCAAGTCTCATGAGCAAACTAAACCAAAGCAAGCAAGGTTCAACGAAACAAAAGTGAGCAAAGCAAAACACAAGCACGACACAAGACTCGCAAATCCCTACACTCTCTCCCCCTTTGGCATCGAGACGCCAAAAAGGCAGAGAGGACACCTAAAACACAAGTGGTGGCTCAAGCGGAGTAGTCAAACGCACGCTCCTCGTCAGACACGGCAGTGGGAACGGTCTCCTTGTTGTCCTCCTCAGAATCGGTCCACACGAGGCCTTGCTTGGCCATCCAGTCAGCCTCGGGAGTGATGTGCTTCTCAGAACCGCTTGACACCTCCTCGCCAAGCTTCCTCAAGATCCTCTTGTCGTGACGGCGACTCTCTTTGGAAGCAACGTGATCCCGATATTGCCCCTGAGATTGCATACAGAACATAGCCTTCATCTTGTTCTTCAGCCTCTTAGCTCAAGATGGCTCAGAGGTGGGAGGGATGAAACCCTTAGATCTGACCTCGTCCTCTGCCTCCTCCTCATCCTCATCTGCATCCATATCCATGGAAGCCGCGGCCTCAGCACGAGAAGTCGTGTTAGCCCATTGAGTCTTGACACGGAGCCTGGTGGACTCATGTCGAATCCACCCAGGGGCTTCAAACTCCTCATGAGGGAACTCCTTCTCCCAAGCAGCCGAGATCAAATGAAACAGATAAGGTCCATAGATGGGGACCTTGCGGTTGAATACTGCAAACCAAAGCTCACACCACATGATGCGAGAGACATCAAGTGGTGGCGAATGAGAGTTGCGCGCTTCCTCACACAGAAGTAGCATGTCCACCAGATAAGCATGCACCTTTTCCTTGTCACTAGTGCAAGGAAAGAGAGAGTCGCGGAAGATCGGTACATGATGTCAAGGAAGGAGTTGAGCACCCAAGTTGACTTGCCACTGGAGAGCTTCTTCTCAACATAGAAGGGCTGAAACTTGTTCTTGTTGGCTGACTCGGGATTGGCATGAGGACGAGCGCCTTGGGGAGTGGCGAGCCCCTCATCCTGAACACCAAGCAAAGTCATGAACTCCTTCCAAGTAGCAGTCAGCTTCTAATCATTGGTCATCCAAGTCATAGTCCGGGCCTCATCAGAATGAAAGTATACCGAGGCAAAGAACTGAGCCACAATCTCAGGATCATAGTCTTTGTGGAAAGAGATGATGTCCTCAATGCCAAATTGCTCCACAAGATCCAGAGCGTCACCAAAGTAGTTCCGGTGCTTTGCTTCCCTCAGATGATGCATGTCGATCCAGTGCACGTCCACATAGATGTTCCACTTGGCCTTGATCACATCCAAATAAATGAGATTCTGCTGCTTGGTCCAGAACAAATCATTGCCACGAGGTTGCACATAGGGGTTGATCCTCCTTCGAGAGATGAACTCAGCAAGTGGTATCTCATCCATACCCATGGTGGGTTCCTTGTCCTTGTTGGCGGTGGACTTGGTCCTGCGTTGGGGGGCACGGGAGCCCTCTGGAGCTTCATCTTGATTGCGCAGACGCTTGGAGCCCGTGTCACGGCTTGGATTGGAGCGGAGAGAAGAGGTACCGGAGCCACCACCTAAGACATAAAGCATAAGAACACGCATAAAAAGCGAGAAGGATCAATGCAAAGAACACAACAAAGCTGTGAAACAAGTAGAACTAGCATTTGATAATTGCCACATGAGAGGTTTGACAACAAAGGTAGCACTACTTTGCATGCGCGGTACTAAAAAATTAGTTCCGCTCCAAGTCACGGTAGTACCGCCCGGGCGGTAGTACCGCGCTGGAGATGCGGTAGTACCACGTGGGAGGTGTGGTAGTACCGCACGGAGTCAGATCCAAAACTGCCACTAGATCTGAGTAGTACCGCGGCAACAAAGCGGTACTACGGTCGATCAAATCTACCATGGGGCAACATAGCAAGTACTATCTATATGCATTACTACTCTCTTACATCCTACTCTTGCACAGATTTAGCCTAAAATCTCAAGAACCGCATGCATCTCCCCAAAAAACCTAGAAGCACAAGAACAAACCAACAAGGGAGGGATTTGGGGAGAAACCTTGGTCCATGGCAAGAGGACGTGGTGGGGAACAATCCCACCGGTCGGAATCCAAGGAGAGCGGCCGGGGACGGAGATCCGGAGAGGGCCTCCGGTGCCGTTCGTGGGCAGGACAGAGAGAGGCGGCGTGGGGGAAGAAAGAGTGAATGGGTATGTGGGAGTTGGAACTCCCCCTGCCCGCTCTTAACCCCCCCCCCCCCTCGCGCGCTCGTCACTCCAGGGTAGTACCGCGCGTCCTCACAGTAGTACCGCCCAGGCGGAAGTACCGTGCTATGGGCGGTAGTACTGCTCCACCATCGGCACTAAAAATTACTGCTGTGCTGGTTGCGGTAGTACCGTGGCATGCCACAGTAGTACCGTGACCCAAGAAAATGCAGCTTCAACCAAGGAGAGAAACAGCTTTGCACAGAACCTTCAAGCGAACAAACACACTAACGAGCCGACGAACGAGGCACCACAAGTACAAGCTAGGCACGAAGAGAGAAAAACAAGAGACAACAAGGAACACAAAACGAGAACCAACCTCTCCAAGGAGAGGGCGGTGGCCGGAGCCACCTATGTTTGAGTCGATTGGTATGGCACCGGGAAGAATTATCCTTGGGCCCATGACCAAAACTCGTCTTTGAAGCACAAGTACCATAAAAATGGCGAATGTGAAAGAGTTAATCAATTTATGCATAATGGGGGAAGGGAGAGTTCATTGAGAGAACAACACTCCCCCTATGTCCATGCCTACACCTAAACTAGACAACAAGTTGAGAGTGGTGGGGTGTGCAAGGGTTCAAGTCACATTGCTCGAATGAATGATATTTAGCTCATTCCTTAACTCACAAAATCTTGCTTCATCCAATGGCTTCGTGAAAATATCTACAAGGTTATCATGAGTGTTGACATAGTTGAGCTCGATCTCCCCTCGCCGAATATGATCCCTGATGAAGTGATACCGAATCTCAATGTTCTTCGTCTTGAAGTGTTGCACCGGGTTGAGAGAAATCTTGATGGCACTTTCATTGTCACACCAAAGAGGCACTTTGTCACAAATGACACCATAATCCTTTAAAGATTGCCTCATCCATAAGATTTATGCACAACAACTACCGGCCGCCACATACTCCGCTTCGGTGGACGAGAGAGACACACAACTTTGCTTCTTGGAAGACCAACTAACCAAAGAGCAACCAAGAAATTGTCACCCTCCAGAAGTGGGCTTCCTATCCACTTTGTCTCCCGCCCAATCGGAATCCGAATATCCCTCAAGTTTGAAGTTTGCTCCTCTTGGGTACCATAAGCCAAAGTTTGGGATATGAGCCAAATATCGAGAGATTCACTTGACCGCCACCAAGTGACTTTCCTTTGGTGCGGCTTGAAACCATGCACAAATTCCCACACTCAACATGATATCCGGTCTAGATGCACAAAGGTAAAGCAAGGAGCCAATCATGGAGCAAAATACCTTTTGATCCACCGCTTTACCATTGGGATCAATGTCAAGTTGGCACTTGGTGGGCATTGGGGTGGAAGCCGGCTTGACATCACTTAGCTTGAATCTCTTTAGCATGTCTTGAGTGTATTTGGCTTGGTTTATGAATGTTCCTTCTCTTCTTTGCTTGATTTAGAACCCGAGGAAGAACTTCAACTCTCCCATCATAGACATCTTGAACTTTGAGGTCATGAGTGCGGAAAATTCTTCATTGAAAGATTTGTTAGGGGAACCAAAAATAATATCATCAACATATAGTTGGCACACAAACAACTCCCCTTTGACCTTCTTAGTAAAAAGAGTGGGGTCGATTTTTCCCGATTTCGAACCCATGATCTTGTAACAACTCCGTAAGATGCTCATACCACGCACGTGGGGCTTGTTTAAGGCCATAGATCGCCTTGTGGAGTTGGTACACATGATCGGGGAAATAGGGATCTTTGAACCCGGGGGGTTGTTTGACATACACCGACTCATTAATGGGACCATTAAGAAAAGCACTCTTCACACCATTTGTTGCAACATGAAATTATGATGAGAAGCATAAGCAATCAACAAACGAATAGATTCAAGGCGAGCAACGGGAGCAAAGGTTTCACCATAGTCGATACCCTCGACTTGGGAGTAGCCTTGTGCCACCAAGCGAGCCTTGTTGCGAACAAAAATCCCATGAGTATCTTGCTTGTTCTTGAATATCCACTTGGTGCCTATGACATTATGATTCCCGGTTGGCCTTGGCACTAATTTCCACACTTGGTTATGCTCGAAGTTTTTGAGTTCTTCATGCATGGCATTGAGCCAATCCGGGTCCTCGAGCGCCTCATAAACCTTTTGGGGTTCGACACAATAAACAAACGCATGATGTTCACAATAGTTTGCTAATTGTCTACGAGTGCTTACCCCCTTTCTTAGGCTTCCAACCACATTCTCCATAAGATGACCTTTGGTGGTGAGCTTGGAGGCGATCTTCGCGACACGATGCTCTAAATCCTCCTCGGATGTAAAGAGAGGAGGGGTAACTTGATCATCTTGAGCGTCATCTTGAGCTTGCCCTTGATCTTGAACTTGCTCGAAGGGAAGAGCTTGACCTTGGGCATCATTTGGTGGTGCTCCATCATATCGAGGTTGATCTTGCCCTTGATCATTTTCATGAAGTTGAGGGCCTTCACTTTGTTCTTCGGAAGCATGTGGATCTTGGGTTGGTGATGGCTCCACTTGAGTGGAGCATTGTCCTTCTCCTTCGGCCACAAGGGGTTTCTCAATGGGTAGGATATGACCAACACCCATTCTTCTTATGGCTTGGGGAGGAATTTCATTACCTACATCACAAGTACCACTTTGCTCCACTTGGGAGCTGTCGTGGTTCTAAGTCTGACAGTAGAATGGGGGGTAGGTATGGAGAGGCAAGATCCTAGCTATGGAGTAGTTGTACACATGAGTGTTTAACGAGTTCGGGCCCTTCTCTGAGGAAGTAATAGCCCTACGTCTCGGAGCCCGGAGGCGGTCGACTGGTTATGTGTATACGAGTTACAGGGGTGCAAACCCTTTACACTGAGGAGGGGGTGGCTTATATAGAGTTCGCCGGACCCCTCCGGCCCTCAGTTATGCATGGTTTAAAGTACATTAAGATAGGGGGTTACAAGTAACGCCCTCATAAAGTGCCATGAAGACTATTAAAGCTACTTAATGATAGACCGTTGTGTGCTGAGTGACTTTAGGTCTCCTGGCCGTCGAGTGGTTAGCTTCATGGTTGAGTGGCTATCTTCATCGTCGAGTGTCCTTGAGTTCGTCGACTGAAGTCTCTCTTGGTCGACTGGAAGGTAGCTTCGTCTAAGGATGTCCTTGGGTATGGTATCCTAGATAGGTCCATGACCCTACCCTAGGTACATAACATCATCATTAGCCCCCGAATGGATCGAGGTTCGAGTGAGGAAGGAGTTGATGATTTTCTCTGACCTATTTCCCGTGCTTTGATTATGTCGTATCCTGGATCAGCGATTTTTCTTTCGGCGTTGGCATCGACTTTTATTTCAGTTGCCTTGATCCATTCTTGTCTTTTGTCGAGTGAACTTTTGAACTTTAGTGAACTCCCGAGCGACGGATCGCAGGAAAGATATCGTCTGACAGATTGATCTGCCGTTAGCGGATTTCGTGGGATTCGAATTTTGGGAAGCGCGCGAAGCGGGGCGGACCGTGGTACCCGGATGGGATAAGGCATGGACGCCTCGATTTCCACGCCGCCTTTTTCACCACGTATCACGCGTGCGCGACTGTTTCGGGATGTGACAGGAGCGCCGGGCCTACTTTTCATCCACTCGGAAGTGTCCTTATATAAAGCGCCGGGCGAGGGTTTTTTGAACAGTGCCTTCTCATTCTCCTCTCTGCTCTCTTTGCTTCCGCCTGTTGTGCCTGCTCTTGCCTCCTCCTAACCACTCCTCGCGTGCTTCGCCCGCGACAATGGTGAAGGAGAAGACGGCGGCCTTGGAGTGCGCAAAGAAGGCGACGGCGACGGGGAAAGCGAAGGGAAGAGCGTCCAGTCGGGGCGGATCTTCGTCAAGGTTCCGCCTGCCGAAAGGTTGGGTCCAAGGGGATTGGATCCGCTCAACCATCACCGAGACGGATCTCAATGACCTGGCCAACGAAGGTCTGATCCCCCATGGGTCAGCAAGGCTTTCGGGGACCGAGTGTCAACCGCAGCCGCGGGAGGGTGAGTGTGTTCTCCTAGCCACTCATGTAGACCGTGGATTCTCTCTGTCGCCGAGTGTTTTCTTCCAATGGTTTCTGAATTTCTTTGGGGCGCAACTCCACCATTTCACTCCCAACTCCATCGCCTATCTTGCTGCTTTCGTGTCCATGTGCGAGAACTTCCTGGGTTGTCGACCACACTAGGGTCTCTTTAAGCACATATTCACCTATCGCTCACAGACGGTGAAAAAGGCGAGTCCGGATGATGAGAGGACTAAGGTTATCCAGATGTGCGGGGGTCTTGGGATTCAGATGAGGAGTAAGAGTACTTTCCCGGCCATGACCCTTCCTGAGTCGGTCAGAGGGTGTCAGTCGACCTGGTTCTACTGCCAAGACGAGTCGACGTCGGGGCAGTCGACTGGTCTCCCTCCGTTATCCATGGACCGAGCAGACAAACCCTCTTCTCTGAAGGTGCTCCCTGAGGAGAAACCTCAGGTAAAAATGTTGATGGAGCATGTAGTTCAGCTCATTCGGGATGGGGTGACGGGTATGGATCTTTTGGAGGTCTTCCTTAGACGGCGCATCCAGCCACTTCAGTACCGAGGCCACCCGATGTGGCTATACTGTGGCACCGAAGACACCAGTCGGGTCCATCCAAAAGCAGTCGACGACGCCACACTGGAGAGGTGGATGGCTGCAATCACAGGGAATAAGGACAACCCTCGAGGGGCTAGGAGGATCCCACCACTCGACTGCACCTACACACCGGACACGGTATGACCATTTGTCTCTAATTGTAATCTTGTTTTATCCATTCTGCTCCACTGCAAATTGGTCGATTGACCTTTGTCTTGTTCTATTGTCTGCCAGGCCACCACTGAGCTGTACTCGATGCCCAATGGGGCGCAGGCGCCGACTGAGGAGGAGGAAGGAAGTGGGGGCGAAAGCCCGGAGGAGTGGGATTCGGATGCTGACGACGATGACGAGGGTGATGACTCGGGTGAGGAGGAAGAAGAGGAGGAGGAGGAGGACGTTGCACCTCCTCGGTCGGAAAGGCGCTCAAAGCTTGTCCATGATCCCGCGGCCGAGCGTGGTAAGGGGGTCGCAACCACCACGCAGTCGACCAAGCGCCCTCGGACTACTTCTCCGGTGCCGACTGAGAAGGCTCCGAAGCAATCTCGAATGGCACCGTCGAAACCGGCGAAGGTCTTGCCGAAGATGAAGATGGTGATCCCCACTATCTCAGGGTAATGGTAGTCTTGAGTTTTCCCGTTTCATGAACTTGTTCTTGGTTGACTCATGAGCCAATTGACTGACTTCTGGAACTGCAATGCTGCTACTTCTGATACCTCGGCCAGGGCTGAAGACCACGAGATGGAGGATGATGTTACCTCAAAACCTGGTATGACTCTTGTGATTCCATTTTCAGTCGATTGACTTATTGTCTCTAATTTTAATTCTTTCTGCAGCTTCATCTAACATTGTTATTGACCTTCCTGACGACGACGAGCAACCACTGAGGCGGAGGAGGAACAAGAAAGCTTCTGCTGGCAAGGCGACTCAGGATGTGCCAGCACCCGAAACATTGGTCGTGGAGGGAGACAATGTCACTCAGCCTACCGTATCTTTTGTGGTGCCGTTGACGAGTGCTCGCCCTTCATCGTCGAGTGCTGCTCAACCCTCGCTTTTCTCAACCCACCACGTCCCGGAAGACCAAGTTAGTGCTGCTAAAGAAGCAATACGCCAAACGGGGGTCATGATGGAGCAAGTGAAGGCGATCCAAGAAGCCAGCCAGGCAGCCTACGACGCCAGTTCAGCTCTTTAGAGTAATGTTCAGCTCAGTCGGTCACTGTCTGTTCTGTTAGGATATGATATCCGAAAACCCTTCTTTCTGAAATTCTTAGAGTTTGTCCTACACCCACTGGGTGTGTCGATTAAAGTTTCGGGTTAGTGGGGGCACGCTGAGTGCACCCACTGGGTGTAGTCCCCAAGGCTATGGTGGACTGCTGGCAGTCGACCATAGTCTTTATGTCTTAAGTTTTTCCTTTATTCGACCAGGGCGAATGGATTGAGAAATCGGTGGGGGCACGCTGAGTGCACCCACTGGGTGTAGTCTCCGAGACTGTGGTCGACTGCTGGCAGTCAACGACAGTCTGAAGATAACCTTTTTTTTGTTGCTACTTGTTGGTCGATTGATCGACTCTAACTGGTAGAACTAGTGGGGGCACGTTGAGTGCACCCACTGGGTGTAGTCCCCGAGACTATGGTCGAATGTTTCTATTCGGCCGTAGTCTTAGAAACGCTATGATTTTTCCTTAGTCACTCGGAAGTGAATTGTCTTTGACATCTGTCAATTGGTTATTCGTAGAAATCATGTGACCTTGCGGCTCGTTATATTGAGTTGGAGAACATACACATCTAGCTCGAGCTTGATCTGAAATTGGCCCAAGAGAACTTAACGAAGGCGAAGGAGGAAGCTAAAGGTATGTTTGGTGAGGCCCTCAACGACTGCCTTTGCCTCTTGTTTGTTTCAGAATCTGATCTCACTGTAACTTTGCAGACAAAGTGAGGGATGCCCTGAAGAAGCAAGACCTTGACTTGGCTGAGATGCAGAAAGCTGCTTTAGAGAAGACCAAACTTGCAGATGAGAAGCTGGCATCAGTCACCAAGCTTGAAGAAGAGAACACCAATCTGAAAGCTGCTCTTGATGCTGCCAACCAGGAGGTCAGTCGACTGAAAAGTGACAAGACCACCCTGAATGACAAGGCTAGTGAGTTGGTGAGAAAGAAGAACGATCTGGAGGCTTATCTGGGTGGACTCGCCAAGAAGCTATTCCTCATGCTTGAAGGTAATCTTTTGTATCAAACAAATATTTTAACTGTGATCTCCGACTGTTGTCTTGACTCGGTGGTTGTGCTTGCAGAATTTTGTCAAAACTTTGAAGAGGAGACTGGTCGACTGGATGTAAACCTGGACCCCATCAACTCTCCCGTGAAAGATGAAGTCGCCATGAATGTGCTCTGGCTTGAATCTCGTGTTGCTGCTGTCATCGACTATCTCGCAAGGCTGAAGGTCGCAACTTCTCGCATCGACACAACACTCTGGCCAAGAGAGACGCTCCAGAATGACCTCGAGTCTCTGATGACTCGACTGAACGAGGTCCCAAGTCGAGTGCAGGAGTGGAAGAAGTCTTCGGCCAGGTGCGGTGCGGATGTTGCTCTGTCTCTGGTCCGCGTTCACTGCAAGGATGCACGAGAGGACAAGCTGGTGGCTCTTAGGGTGGCTAATACCAAGAAGCACGATTTCCGATCTTTCATGGAGACCTTCATTGCTGCTGCCACTCGGATTACAGATGGAATTGACCTGGACGAGTTTGTTGCACCTTCCAGCCCTCCACAGGAGGGGTAAAAAACTTCTGAGCTCGATACTTTAAATTTGCCTTGGTATGCCGAGTGAGTTTTGTAACCGACAAAACTTAACAGGCCTAGCGCCTGAGCACTTTCGGTTCCGTTAGGTGTTATCCGAACTTGGATTCAACGTTGAATATGTTTGCATTCGGTTTGAGGTGTCTTTTGCAGGTTAAAGCGAAGCGCTCATTGCAATCGACTTGTTCCCCAATACACTTAGGCGAGCACAGGGCTGCAGCTAAGCCCCCGAATGGGAGGTCTGCTCTCCACTCGGTAGGATTTCCAAAAACTTAGGCGAGCACTGGGCTGCAGCTAAGCCCCCGAGTGGGAGGTCTGCTCTCCACTCGGTAGGATTTCAGATACTTAGGCGAGCACTAGGCTGCAGCTAAGCCCCCGAGTGGGAGGTTTGCTCTCCACTCGGTTGGATTTTCAAGAACTTAGGCGAGCACTGGGCTGCAGCTAAGCCCCCGAGTGGGAGGTCTGCTCTCCACTCGGTAGGATTTCAGATACTTAGGCGAGCACTAGGCTGCAGCTAAGCCCCCGAGTGGGAGGTTTGCTCTCCACTCGGTAGGATTTTCAAAAACTTAGGTGAGCACTGGGCTGCAGCTAAGCCCCCGAGTGGGAGGTCTGCTCTCCACTCGGTAGGATTTTGTATTGGTGGCGTAGCTTGGAAGGAGTGGGTACCAGTCAACCTGCACCTCGTCCTCCTTGCAGAGCGCATGTTGTATTTGTGGCATAGCTCGGAAGGAGAGGGTAGCAGTCGACCTGCACCTCGTCCTCCTTGCAGAGCGCATGTTGTATTTGTGGCGTAGCTCGGAAGGAGAGGGTAGCAGTCGACCTGCACCTCGTCCTCCTTGCAGAGCGCATGTTGTATTTGTACTTAGGCGAGCGCAATGCTGCAGCTACGCCTCCGAGTGGAAGGCTGGCTTACCACTCGGTAGGATTTTGTTTAACTTAGGCGAGCACTGGGCTGCAGCTAAGCCTCTGAGTGGAAGGCTGGCTTACCACTCGGCAGGATTTTATTTAACTTAGGCGAGTACTTGGAGTGCAGCTAAGCCTCCGAGTGGAAGGCTGGCTTACCACTCGGCAGGATTTTATTTAACTTAGGCGAGTACTTGGACTGCAGCTAAGCCTCCGAGTGGAAGGCTGGCTTGCCACTCGGTAGGATTTTGTTTATCTTAGGCGAGTACTTGGACTGCAGCTAAGCCTCCGAGTGGAAGGCCGGCTTACCACTCGGTAGGATTTTGTTTATCTTAGGCGAAACGGATTTCGCAGCTAAGCCTTCATGTGGGAGACTGGCTCACCACTCGGTTAGGATTTTTTTACAGACTTAGGCGAATCAGATTCGCAGCCAAGCCACCCACTGGGGGATTGTTTTATGTGGACAAAAGAAACAACAATTACTGGGAAAATTATAAAGCTCTTGTCTTTGATAAATAAACTACAGAAGTACTTTTATTACAACTCATCTGAGTGAATACTTAACTGTAAAAGGGGCGGAGAAGCTCCGCGTTCCAAGCTCGGGGCTCGTCGATCTGATGCTCGACATTGTAAAGACGGTATGCTCCATTGTGGAGAACCTTGGTGACGATGAAGGGACCTTCCCAAGAAGGAGCAAGTTTGTGTGGTTTCTGCCGATCCACTCGGAGAACTAAATCTCCTTCCTGGAAGGCTCGACTCTTCACGTTTTTGGCGTGGAAGCGATGCAAGTCTTGTTGATAAATGGTCAATCTGATCAGAGCCATCTCTCTTTCTTCCTCTAAAAGGTCGACTGCATCCTGCCACGCTTGTTCTGCTTCAGCTTCGGTGTAGAGCTCGACCCGGGGAGCATTGTGGAGAAGGTCACTCGGCAAGACTGCTTCAGCTCCGTAGACTAAGAAGAATGGAGTTCTTCCAGTCGACCGGTTGGGCGTGGTCCTTAACCCCCAAAGCACCGGGGGAAGTTCGTCGACCCATGCACCAGCCGCGTGCTTGAGATCACGCATCAAACGGGGTTTCAACCCTTTGAGAATCAAGACGTTGGCTCGTTCTTCCTGTCCATTCGACTGTGGATGGGCGACTGAAGCATAGTCGACTCGTGTGCCTTGAGACGTGCAGAAAGCTCTGAATTCTTCGGAATCGAAGTTTGACCCGTTGTCCGTGATGATGCTATGCAGGACTCCATATCTGAATATCAATTCTCTGATGAAGCTGACAGCAGTACCGGCATCGAGGTTCTTGATGGGTTTGGCTTCAATCCACTTGGTGAACTTGTCGACTGCTACCAGCACATGGGTGAAACCGCTTCTGCCTGTTCTCAAAGGACCGACCATATCCAACCCCCATACTGCAAAGGGCCAGACGAGTGGTATAGTCTTCAAAGCTGACGTGGGCTTGTGTGACATATTGGAGTAAAACTGACATCCCTCGCACCTGTCGACTATCTCCTTTGCCATTTCATTCGCTCTTGGCCAATAAAATCTGGCTCGGCATGCTTTGGCCATGATGGTCCGAGAGGACGCATGATGGCCACAGGTCCCCGAGTGGATGTCATCAAGGATTATTCGACCTTCCTCCGGCGTTATGCACTTCTGGCCAACTCTAGTCGCGCTTTCTCTGTACAGCTGTCCCCTTATCACGGTAAAGGCTTTAGATCGACGGACGATCTGTTGAGCCTCTTCTTCATCCTCCGGGAGTTCTTTCCTCAAGATATACGCGATATACGGTACTGTCCAATCGGGAGTGATCACTAAAACTTCCATGATCAGGTCGACCACTGCTGGGACTTCAACCTCAGTCGGATCCGTAACACTCTTAGGTTGCGGAGCTTCGTCAGTAAAAGGATCTTCTACGACTGATGGAGTGTGGATATGCTCCAAGAACACATCACTGGGGATGGCTTCTCTCTTGGATCCTATCTTCGCCAAATCATCAGCTGCTTGATTTTTCAGTCGGGGTATGTGGTGGAGCTCTAACCCTTCGAACTTCTTTCGAGCTTCCTCACTGCATTGCAGTATCCAGTCATGGTTGGGCTTCTAACGTCCCACTCCTTCATCACCTGATTGACCACCAAATCTGAGTCGCCATAGACCATAAGGCGACGGACGCCGAGTGAAATGGCCATGCGCAGCCCATACAAGAGTGCTTCATATTCTGCTTCATTGTTGGAGGAATCAAAGTGGATTTGGAGAACATATCTGAATTTATCTCCTTGGGGGGGAACCAAAACAACCCCAGCACCAGAACCGTTTAACATCTTAGAGCCATCAAAGAACATGGTCCAATGCTCCGAGTGAACTTGAGTCGGTTGCTGTTGCTCAATCCACTCGGCAAGGAAATCTGCTATAGCCTGGGACTTAATGGCTTTCTTTGCCTCAAATTTGATATCAAGGGGAAGGAGTTCAATTGCCCATTTAGCCACTCGACCAGTTGCATCTCTGTTGTGCAGAATCTCTGACAATGGTGCGTCGCTGACGACTGTAATGTCATGATCAGAGAAATAATGAGCAACCTTCTTCATGGTCATGTAGATCCCATATACGAGCTTCTGATAATGAGGATATCTTTGCTTCGATGGGGTCAAAACTTCAGAGAGATAATACACTGGGCGTTGACCTTTGAAGGCTTTCCCTTCTTCTTCCCGCTCGACCGTAAGTACTATACTGATGACTTGTCCTGTGGCTGCAATATAAAGCAACAGAGGCTCTTTGCTGATTGGAGCAGCAAGCATCGGCTGGGTGGAGAGCCGAGTTTTTATCTCGGCAAACGCTGCATCAGCTTCTGGAGTCCACTCGAACTTGTCTGCCTTCTTCATCAGTCGGTAAAGGGGCAACGCCTTTTCACCAAGGCGAGAGATGAATCGACTTAACGTGGCCAAGCATCCAGTAAGCTTCTGGACGTCGTGCACACGCACAGGGCGTTTCATTCGGAGTATGGTGCCAACTTTTTCTGGGTTAGCATCGATTCCTCGTTCTGAAACGAGAAAACCGAGTAACTTTCCGCCAGGTACTCCGAATGTGCACTTTGATGGATTGAGCTTGATATCATACCTCCTGAGATTGGCAAATGTTTCAGCTAGGTCAGTCAACAGGTCGGAACCCTTTCGTGACTTGACCACGATATCATCCATGTATGCTTCCACATTCCGACTGATTTGAGTGACTAAACACTTTTGAATCATTCTCATGAACATGGCTCCGGCATTCTTGAGGCCGAATGGCATGGTGATATAGCAGAAGCACCCGAATGGAGTGATGAAAGCTGTTTTGATTTCGTCAGGTCCATACAGACGAATCTGATGATACCCGGAATAAGCGTCTAAAAAGACAATCTCTCGCACCCCACAGTCGAGTCGACAATTTGGTCGATGCGAGGGAGAGGAAAATGATCTTTTGGGCAGGCCCGATTGATATGTTTGAAATCAATGCACATGCGAAGTGAGTTGTCCTTCTTGGGAACCATGACGACATTGGCGAGCCACTCGGAGTGGTATATCTCTCGGATGAACTCTGCTGCAAGGAGTCGAGCCACATCCTCGCCAATGGCTTTTTTCTTCTGAACGGCGGACCGTCGAAGACGTTCTTTAACAGGTTTCGCTTTTGAGTCGACTCTAAGGCGATGCTCAGCCAGCCCACTGGGAACACCTGGCATGTCAGCTGGCTTCCATGCAAAGATGTCCCAGTTCTCACGGAGGAACTGGATGAGCACTTCTTCCTATTTAGAGTCGAGTGTTGTGGAAATGTGGGTCGGAGCTGCGTTGGGGTCGGTCGGGTGGATATGAACTGGCTTCGTCTCCCCAGACGATTGGAACGCTGACTCTATGGCGGGCTTCTTGGCCCATAGCAAATCACTCGGATCTGCATTTTTCTTGTATCCTTCCAGCTCTACCACTGTTATCTGATCATCCGCAATCTTTGAGCCTTTCTGGAAACACTCTTCTGCCTTCTTCCGGCTGCCAGTGATAGTGATCACGCCTTTAGGGCCAGGCATCTTTAATTTGAGGTATACATAACATGGTCGAGCCATGAAGCGGGCATAGGCTGGTCTTCCCAAAATAGCGTGGTAGGCGCTTCGGAAATCCACGACTTCAAATGTCAGCTTCTCTTTGCGGAAATGCTTCGAGTCGCCGAACACTACATCCAGAGCTATTTGGCTGAGTGACTCAGCCTTCTTTCCAGGAATGACTCCGTGAAAACTCATGTTGCTGGAACTGAGCCTGGACATCGGAATGCCCATTCCCTTGAGCGTCTCTGCATACAGTATATTCAATCCACTGTCGCCATCCATCAATACCTTCGTCAGTCGAGTGCCCTCGACGACTGGGTCGACCACCAGCGCTTGCCTCCCAGGGGTGGCAATGTGAGTAGGGTGATCAGACTTGTCGAAAGTAATGGGAGTTTGCGACCATCTCAGATAGCTTGGTGTCGCCGGGGCGACCATATTGACCTCACAGTTGATCACTTTCAGTCGACTTTTGCTCTCTACATCAGCAAAAATCATCAGAGTGGAATTGACATGAGGGTATCCTCCATCATTGTCCTCCTTGTCCTCGGCCTTGTCCGACTCCTTCTCTTTGTCCTTCGGTTGTTTTCCTTGAAACTGCTGGATTAAGAGCCGACACTGGCGAGTGGTATGCTTTGGGTAGATGAAGTTACCCTCTTCGTCTTTCTTCGTGTGGATATGACACGGTAGATCCATCACGTCATTACCTTCCTTATCCTTTACCTTCTTGGGGTTCCAAGATCCTTTGGGCTTCCCTTTGAATTTGCCCTGAGTCACGGCCAGAGCCTCTCCAGGAGCAGCTGGCTCGGCCTTCCGCTTCTGCTTCCGACTGGAGTTTCCTTTCTCCGACTGACTCGGCTTGTACTTGCCACTCCGAAGTCGGTCCTCTTCTTCACCATTGGCGTACTTGGTGGCTATTTCCATCATCCGACTCAGGGTCATATCTCCAGTTCGACCAAACTTCAGGCTCAACTCTCTGTTCTTGACACCATCCTTGAAGGCGCAGACCGCTTGATGGTCCGACACATTCTCTACAGTATGATGCAAAGTGATCCATCTCTGGATGTAATCTCTCAGTGTTTCACTCGACTTTTGTACGCAAACTTGCAGCTCTGTCAATCCGGCCGGTCGCTTGCAAGTTCCCTCGAACATCCTGACGAACACTTGGGAAAGATCTTCCCGGGTGTAAATGCTGCTAGGAGCTAACTGATTCAACCACGCCCTGGCCGAACCCTCTAGCATAAGTGGAAAATGCTTCATGGCCACCTCATCATTACTGCCACCAATCTGTACAGCCACTCGATAGTCTTCAAGCCAAGTTTCAGGATTAGACTCTCCGGTGAACTTACTTACTCCAGTCGCCAACCTGAAGTTGGGGGGTATCACTGCGGCTCTGATGGCTCTGCTAAAGCATTCTGGACCTGAAACATGGAATCGGCTGCTTGTGGGCACATCTCTGTCATGGCCACCTCTGTGAGCTCTGTTCTAGTCGACCAAACCTTGTACGATGATGGATCTCGCGTCGAAGCCTGGCTCTCTGGGGTCGACTGGAGCTCTCCGCCCAACACTGAGCTGGCGCCTGTCATCTTGCTACCGATGGGCGTTAGACCCACTTCTCAGGGGAAGAGTGGGCACTCGACGTCTATCATCACGATCAAATCGATCATCATAGTGGTCCCGCCGGCCTTCACGTCCTACGCGCCTCGGAGGCGACCTTGGGCTGTGAGCCGACTGAACAGTATTCACAGCGACAGATCGACTGTGAATCCTGTTACGCGACTGTGACAAAACTGAATTCTGATCTCCTGCCTCCCGGAGCAAATCTCTGATCTGCATCAAGCCTCTTCCAGCCTCCGACTAGGAGGGCTGAATTGCCTCCGCTATACGGGCTGCAGCTGCCAAATTCTGAATCGGGGTTCGATATACCTGAGTCGGTTGCGAAAAGAGCTGACGTCGGCTGGAGTCGGGTACTCGTTGACGCGCACGCTTGTCGAGTGCTCGCTGGAGGTTCTCCAGTCGAGTGCGTTCAGCCAAGTTGGCCAAACGCGCCTCTTCCAAGGCACGAGCCTCAGGAGTTTCTCCTGCGATGGGAGTATGCAGGGCATCCATGTTCCGGCGGCGAAGATCTTCTCTTTGCTGAGAAGTGAGCGGCTCGGGCTGATATTCTTCGTGGGCCTGAGCGGGGTCGCCTCCATCGTCCATCCCGTCGATGCGGGGGAAACAAGGAGGGCTACGAGGCCCATTGACCATCAGGACCTCCACCACTGGATCACTGCTGTCGCACTCGGATGCAGTCTCTACGGAGCCAGTCGACAGATCGAACAGGCCGTAGAGAGATTCGTCGGGCTCAATTGCCGCGACTTGGGTGGTGGCCGATTGGCGAGCCACTGCATGTCTCACCCATCACTGAAGCCTCGACCGACCGGAGCGCTTGCACTGGCGGGAGACAGCGAGGGAAGACAGCACAGGAGTCGACCGGTATGGGGTCGACGGCTGCCGCAGTAGGACGCCGCGGACACACACCTGAAAGTGCGTCGCCCCGCGGACGGGGAGCGCGTCGATGTCGAGTGGTGCCTCCTGGAGCCAAGCGGAGTCGTCGGTGATGAAAGCGAGCGCACCGAGACGGATCTCGCGGCCCTCGGCCAGAGCTCCGCCGGAAACCATGATGAAGGCAATCGGACAAATGGCAACTTCTCCAAAAAGTCGCTAAGACACCTGCCCCATGGTGGGCTCCAACTGTCGTGGTTCTAAGTTTGACAGTAGAATGGGGGTAGGTATGGAGAGGCAAGATCCTAGCTATGGAGTAGTTGTACACACAAGTGTTTAACGAGTTCAGGCCCTTCTCTGAGGAAGTAATAGCCCTACGTCTCAAAGCCCGGAGGCGGTTGACTGGTTTATGTGTATACGAGTTACAGGGGTGCGAACCCTTTACACTAAGGAGGGGGTGGCTTATATAGAGTTCGCCAGACCCCTCCGGCCCTCAGTTATGCAGGGTTTAAAGTACATTAAGATAGGGGGTTACAGGTAACGCCCTCATAAAGTGCCATGAAGACTATTAAAGCTACTTAATGATAGACCGTTGTGTGCTAAGTGACTTTAGGTCTCCTGGCCGTCGAGTGGTTAGCTTCATGGTCGAGTGGCTATCTTCATCGTCGAGTGTCCTTGAGTTCGTCGAGTGAAGTCTCTCTTGGTCGACTGGAAGGTAGCTTCGTCTAAGGATGTCCTTGGGTATGGTATCCTAGATAGGTCCATGACCCTACCCTAGGTACATAACACCATCAGGAGCCGTTATTCTCGTCAAACTCCATGTTACACGTCTCCTCAATGAGTCTGGTGGACTTGTAGAGGACACGATAAGCATGAGAGTTTGTAGCATAACCAACAAAAATGCCCTCATAAGCTCTAGCCTCAAATTTAGACAAACGAACACCTTTCTTGAGAATGAAACACTTACAGCCGAACACCCGGAAGTACTTGAGGTTGGGCTTGTTACCGGTAAGTATTTCATAGGGAGTCTTGTTCAAGCCTTTGTGGAGGTAGAGCCGATTTGATGCATGACATGCTGTGTTGATGGCTTTGGCCCAAAAGTTATAAGGAGACTTGAACTCCGCCATCATGGTCCTTGCCGCATCCATCAAAGTCCGGTTCTTCCTTTCCGCTACACCATTTTGTTGAGGGGTGTAAGGTGCGGCATACTGATGCTTGATCCCCTCATCGCTGAGAAACTCATCCAAGGTGTAGTTCTTGAACTCGGTGTCATTGTCACTCCTTATGATCAAGATCTTTGCATCATGTTGCCGTTGAGCTTCATTTGCAAAGTCGATGACGGTTTGTTGAGTCTCGCTCTTCCTCTTGAAGAAATATACCCAAGTATATCTTGAATAGTCATCCACGATCAACAAGCAATACTTCCTATCCCCAAGACTATCAAATGATGGAGGCCCAAAGAGATCCATGTGAAGGAGCTCCAAGGTTCTCTTCGAGTAGATGACAGTCGAGGGAGGGTGAGCCGTCTCATGAAGCTTTCCCTTGATACAAGCACTGCAAGCACGATCTTTGGCAAAACTAACATTTGTTAGTCCACGGACATGGTCCCCCTTGAGAAGGCTTTGCAAAGATCTCATATTAACGTGGGCTAAACAACGATGCCAAAGCCATCCCACGTCAACTTTAGCCATTAGGCATGTTGCGATATTAGTGGGTCGCTCCGAAAATTTAATCACATAAAGACCGTTCTCGACATGCCCAACAAAGGCTACTTTAAGAGTCTTGCTCCACAAGAGGGCCACGGTATCAACATCAAAGAAGGTAGCAAAGCCCATGAGTGCAAGTTGACGAACGGAAAGGAGATTGTAAGCAAGGGACTCAGCAAGCATGAGTGTCTCGATCGTGAGATCATGAGAAATGACAATCTTGCCAAGCCCCAATACCTTAGAGGACGAGGCATCACCCCACTTGATGTTGGTGGGCATAGATGGAATCCTTTGCACATCCACCACCAACTCCGTGCTTCCGGTCATATGATTTGTTGCTCCACTATCGAGCAACCATGATCCTCCACCGGAAGCAAACACCTACACGAAATCAATGCTTGGTTTTAGGTACCCATTGAGTAATGAGTCCTTTGATGTTAGTAACAAGGGTCTTGGGAACCCAAATAGACCATTCAATGTACTCATAAGGAGAACCAACAAATTTAGCATAAACATGCACATCACTAGCAAAGCATAACACATAAGAAGGGTTAAAGTCACCGGCTTTGTTGGAAGGGGTGGCATTGCCCTTCTTGACCTCACCACCCTTCACATTGTTCTTCTTCTCCTTAGGAGCACCCTCTCCCTCCTTCACAAATGTTTGCTTGAGAAGAGGAGGCCGTTTGGTCTTGTCATTCTTCTTCTTGTTCTTGGGCTTGGGTACGAACCCAACTCCCTCCTTGGCCACAACTTCCTTTTGATTCCTCAAAAGGTCATTGATGTTTTTCTCACCTTGAATGCATGTCACAAGGCCTTTCTTCAATTGCTCTTTCAACTGGGCATTTTCCTCCACAAGATGCACATGCTCACAACACGGTTAGTAGCATTTGCGTTATCAATTAAGACCATATGAGGAAAGGTGGCTTTCTCCTTGGTTAGCTTCACTTGGAGTTGAACATGAGACTCCTTGAGGCTAGCATGAGAACCCTTCAAAGCCTTGTGAGCCTTGTCAAGTAAATCAAACTCCTATTTGAGTCTAGCAAGGTCAACCCCAAGTTTAGCCTTCTCAGAGTTTAACACACGAGAGACAACAAGAGCATGATCAAGATCTTTCTTTAATTTAGCATGGTCATTGTTGTGTGACTCCTAAAGAGCCAAACGGTGACCACGCTCTTCCTCAAGAGCATTAGAGAGATCCGATATCTCATCGACATAGTCATGACTATGACCTTCCATCTTAGAGATGGTTTCTTCATGAGCCTCGATCATGTCATTGGCTTCACCAAGTTGTTACAAGAGAGCAACAAAGTGCTTCTTGGATTTGCCCTTGAGTTTACTCATAAAAGACTCAAATTCATTCATCTCTTCATTTGACCCCTCATTTTCATCAATGCAATCCGTCAAGGAGGGATTAGTAATGATGGTGGTTTTGATGTTGGGGGTTACCTTGTTAGTGGCTTTAGCCATGAGGCACTTGGCGGTGATGTTCTCGTTGGGTGAATCGAAGAGAGACACCCGGGGAGTTGTGGCAATGGCAACGGAGGCCATGTCCATTGCTTCTCCATCTTCATCACCATCGTCATCCTCATGGTATTCTTCTTGGACCACTAACCCTCGAGTAGGAGTCTTTTTGGTGAAGTTGTTCTTGTTGGGGAAGGACTTGGCTTTGTCTTTTCGAATGAGCTTGCCACCATTGTCTTCCCGCTTCTCGTAAGGACAATCCACAACAAAGTGACTCACATTGCCACAATTGTAACAAGTTCTCACTCGTTGCTTGCCCTTGAACCCACTTGAATTGTTCTTGTTGAAATTGGGCCTTGTGTTCTTCTTGCTCCAAAATTGCTTTGAAGCAAGAGCCATGTGCTCATGATAATCATATTTTGTATCCTCAGGATTGCCCTCCTCATCTTCCTCTTCTTCCTCTTCTTCCACAATGACCTTGGCCTTCAAGGCAAGATTGGACTTCTTTGTTCTTTGAGAACGGAGCACCACGTTGTCGGCAGTCTTGTCCAAGATGCTCATTGCAACAAACTCATCCAACACTTCACTTGAGGTCATGGAGTGAAAATACGGTCTTTGACGGGTGATGGAGGACATGGCCTTGTTGTAGGGCATCATGGCCTTGAGGAACTTGCGCTTAATCCAATTGTCATCCGTGTCCTTGCTCCCATGATCTTGGAGTGAGACTGCGAGTTTGTTTACTCTCCGAAAAAGCTCACGAGGTTCTTCATTTTCTTTCATTGCAAACTCATCGGCTTCATCTTGCACCACTTCATAGTTGGAGCGTTGAATGCTTGCGCTTCCCCGATAAAGAGACACGACACAATGCCATGCATCTTTGGCCATGGCGTAGGGTCAAAGATGAGGGAGATCTTCGGGGAGAACAGCATCTTGGATGACGAAGAGAGCATTCTCATTGAATTGATTATCCACGGCTTCTCTAGGGGTGAAGTTGCTTCGGTCATGTGGATAGAAACCTTCTTCAATGATTCTCCAAAAATTAGTATTCACATGATTTAAATGACGCTTGAAGCGATACACCCAAGAATCAAAATCCTCATTTTTCACAATCTTAGGAGGAGGACCGGCATGATTTAAATGAGTAGAGGGAATCGGTCCTCCATAAGTTGGAGGTTCCACATGGGAAAACATGACGGTGCCATTTCTACCACTAGTAGAAGGACCCTTTTCACTATTAGCTTCCCCCTTGTCGGAGTTAGCATCCGTCACCTTGTTAGTGGGATCACCCACTTTCATCGGCGACGTAGATAGTTTAAGTCCTTCTAAGAATTTATTAAACATGCTTTCAACCTCGGTCGTCATGGAGGTTTTCAATGTGTCCAAAGCCATATTGAATTCCTCACGAGAGACCGCGGTTCCCCCATCGGCCGTAGACAAGCTCGGATTCACACAGGAGTGCTCCTGCACACCGTCCGCGGTGTCAACCATACTCTTTGGAAGGGAAACTCCTTAATAAAGAGACGAGGCTCTGATACCAATTGAAAGTATCAATATAGTTGACTAGAGGGGGGGTGAATAGGCAACTAACACTTTTTAACTTTTCTTTACCAAATTAAACTTTGCATCAAAGTAGGTTGTCTAGATATGCAACTAGGTGAGCAACCTATATGATGCAATAACAACTAGCACATAAGCAAGCAAGGGATACAACACAAATAAGCTTGCACAAGTAAAGGCACGAGATAACCAAGAGTGGAGCCGTGGAGATGAGGATGTGTTACCAAAGTTCCTTCCTTTTGAGGGGAAGTACGTCTCCGTTAGAGCGGTGTGGAGGCACAATGCTCCCCAAGAAGCCACTAGGGCCACCGTATTCTCCTCACGCCCTCACACAATGCGAGATGACGTGATTCCACTATTGTTGCCCTTGAAGGCGGCGACCGAACCTTTACAAACAAGGTTGGGGCAATCTCCACAACTTAATTGGAGGCTCCCAACGACACCACGAAGCTTCACCACAATGGACTATGGCTCCGAGGTGACCTCAACCGTCTAGGGTGCTCAAACACCCAAGAGTAACAAGATCCGCTAGGGATTAGTGGGGGGAATCAAATTTCTCTTGGTGGAAGTGTAGATTGGGGCCTTCTCACCCAATCCCGAGCAAATCAACAAGTTTGATTGGCTAGGGAGAGAGATCGGGCGAAAATGGAGCTTGGAGCAACAATGGAGCTTAGGGTTGGAAGAGATGGTCAACTAGAGGAAGAAGACACCCCTTATATAGTGGAGGGACAAATCCAACCGTTATCCACTTAACCAGCCCGTGACTTATGGTACTACCGCCCCAGACTAGCGGTACTACCGCAAGGGCTCATGGTACTACCGCTCCAGACCAGCGGTACTACCGCAAGGGCTCACGGTACTAGCGCGGCGGGCCGCGGTACTACCACTGCTACGGAAGGCGCTAGTCCAGGCTAGAGCCGCAAGGGCTGTGGGTGGTACTTCCGCTGGCGCGGTACTACCGCTTCCCCTTGCGGTACTACCGCAAGGCTGGAGTGGACTAGACCTGGGAAGGGCGCGGATGAAAGAAAATACATTCGTGCCTACTTCCGCTGAAAAACAGATGGAGCAAAAATCCGACACGGTACTACCGCGCAGGGAGCGGATGTAAAAAATTACATCCGCCCCTACTTCCGCTCGTGTTGCTATGCTAGATCCGAGGCCACGGTACTACCGCTCCTTAAGAGCGGTACTACCCTGGGCACCTACGGTACTACCGCAACGGCGTGCGGTACTACCATGGTGGCCTGCGGTACTACTGCTCCTAAGAGGAGTACTACCACATGCCTTAGAAACAACAACACTAGGAATTCTTATTTTTGCAAGAATGAGGACAACGGAGGATGCTCCAAAGTGCAGAGGGAAAGGCGGTGAAAAGGAAGAAAATGAGTACGTGATGATTCCATCCGAACCTTTCCAACGCGGACCCCCTCTTAATAGTATGGCTCTCCTATGACTCAAACCACCGAAAAGAACCGTAGAAACACGCCGTCTTCAATAGTCTTCGAGGGGCACCGAACCGTCTTCTGCCTAGTGACGAATTGTCTGAGATACTCAAGGCACACGATTAGTCCGCAAAAGCATTGTCATCAATCACCAAAACACCTTAGGGATAAATATGCCCTTACACCCCGTGTCGAATCAATAAATTTGGGTTGAATATTTTACCCTCGAAAACTGTTGCGATCCCCTATACTTGTGGGTTATCAAGACACCCGCCATGGCCTCCGGCGAGCAGAAGAAGGAGTTCTTGGACACTATAGCGGCCTGGGCTGCCTGGCGAATCAGCCCGATACAAGTTGGCTTGTCGGAAAATCCTCCGGATCCAGCGCCACCACCACCTCTAGCCCCTCCTCGCCCGTCCAGGTTGGTCAACACTATCTCCCGGCAAATCTGTCATGAGAAATGGAGGTAACGCGTCAGGCAGGTAGGGAGTGAAGCCATGTCTGCGTAGACCGGCATGCCCGCGGCCACGCCGGCAACAATTACGAATACATCATGGGAGACCGCCCCCGCTTTGGGTCGTACGGAGGCCATCGCCGCCGCATCGTTGGGTTGCATAGCCGGTGACTTATCCTCTTCGCGGAGGCGTAGGCCATGACGACCGTCTTCTTGCCCAAAAGCCAACCCAAGTGAAGCCCAATTTGTATCTATACCAATATAAAAAGACCCAAAGGGGCAGATCCAACACATCTCAGCCATCCAACCACGTTAATCCAACAGCCTTTATTATCCTAATGGTGAGCGACTAAACACGTTTAGCGCTAAAAAATCTTTCCTTTCGCTAATGTCGTTCCTATCGCACAAAAGGAAACTCAGGGGAACCGCCCCACCATCGTGGACGCTTCCTCTCTCCGCCTCAATCGCCTTCCCCATTGCATCCAGCTGCCCCACCGAGCCATCGCGCCTTGACGCCGACCCCATCACCTCAATCTGCCGCCCCTCAGATATTCGTATCGCCCCCACCCATCGCCTCGCCTAGCCTCGGCCGTCGGTGACGCCGTCGGTGAAGCTGCCTCCTACACCGCCTGGCTGACCGTCCATCATGGATGCCGCCTCCTACATCGCCTGGTCCGTTGTCCGTCGGCGACATCGTCTGGTCCACAGAACGTCGGGTGTCGGTGTCAAAACCGGCAGATCTTGGGTAGGGGGTCCCGAACTATGCGTCTAGGCGGATGGTAACAGGAGACGAGGGACACGATGTTTTACCCAGGTTCGGGCCCTCTTGATGGAGGTAAAACCCTACGTCCTGCTTGATTAATATTGATGATGTGGGTTACAAGAGTAGATCTACCACGAGATCAAGGAGGCTAAACCCTAGAAGCTAGCCTATGGTATGATTGTTGTTCGTCCTATGGACTAAGGCCATCCGGTTTATATAGACACCGGAGAGGGCTAGGGTTACACAGAGTCGGTTACAATGGTAGGAGATCTACATATCCGTATCGCCAAGCTTGCCTTCCACGCCAATGAAAGTCCCATCCGGACACGGGACGAAGTCTTCAATCTTGTATCTTCATAGTCTTGGAGTCCGGCCGATGATGATAGTTCGGCTATCCGGACACCCCCTAGTCCGGGACTCCCTCAGTAGCCCCTGAACCAGGCTTCAATGACGACGAGTCCGGCGCGCATATTGTCTTCGGCATTGCAAGGCAGGTTCCTCCTCCGAATAATTTATAGAAGATTGTGAACACCAGGATAGTGTCCGGCTCTGCAAAATAAATTCCACATACAACCGTAGAGAGAATTATATTACACAAGTTCAATCTGCTGATGTATTTTGTGGCGTAACATCACACCACTACCAAGCCTTCAAATTGTTTTTATTGTTCCATCTCAGCGCATTTAGCAAGGCGGTTTCCTTGGCACGTCTTGTCGAAGCAGAGATCGTGTTCCCCTTATTCCGGGATTCCCATCAATACGGACGTGGGTAACCCAACCGCGCCATTGATTGCGGCGCTTGGGAGATAAGCGAGTTTTATCAGGCCGGTGGGGACGCATGTTTCCGTCCGCCCATATAAGGGGATAAAGATCCAACCTTTTTACCTGCGCCTTCTTCCTCCTTGGCTTATCCATCTCTGCGAACTTGAGCTCTAGCGCCCAAGCCCGCACATCTCACCTCAACCTTCTCCAAATATGTCCGGAGCGGGAGGCAAGTGGATGGCCTCCTCCGTCACGGAGGGGCATATCCAGAAGCTGCGCAGCGCGGATACTTGTCCAGCGACATCGCGCATCGGCTCCCTAACGAGGGAGAGCTCATCCCCACACCCAGGCCCCACGAGAGGGTAGTATTCCTTCCCCATTTCCTCCGCGGACTGGGCTTCCCACTTCATCCCTTTGTCTGGGGGCTCATGTTCTACTACGGCCTAGATTTCCATGATCTGGCCCCGAATTTTATTCTCAAGATCTCAGCGTTTATCGTCGTGTGCGAGGCCTTCCTCTGCATCCAGCCCCACTTCGGCTTGTGGCTCAAGACCTTCAGTGTCAAGCCGAAGGTTGTGAAGGGCAGCCAAGCGGAGTGCGGAGGCGCCATGGTGGGCAGGATGTCCCACGTTACGTGGCTGGAGGGCACCTTTGTGGAAACCATCAAGGGGTGGCAATCGGGGTGGTTCTACATCACCGAGCCGCGTGATCTTGAATGGGCAGCGGCCCCCGAATTCAGATCCAGCATCCCCACACGGCTCACCTCCTGGAAAGAGAGCGGTCGGTTTTGGGGTGATTCAGAGGAGCTGACCGGACTCCAAGCCTGCGTCCAAAAGCTGGTGGACAAGAAGCTCAAGCTTGTCAACGTAGTCCAGATCATGCTCATGCGCCAGATTCTCCCGTGCCAACGACGGGGCTTCAATATGTGGGAGTTCGATCCGGCGCAGCACCAGACTTTGAATGGGCTCTTCGGCACTACGTACGAAGAGGTCTGGAAGGTGTTGTTCAAGGGTGCCGAGGCTCCCGCATCCGCTACCGAAGATCGCGGATTCAGCTCGCAACGTCCAGCTGACGAGGTAAGTGATATTGTCCTTTACGGGACGCTTGTTATTCATAGTTTGACTCTATGCAGGATCTAAACTCCCTTTTCTTTGACAGGACTGGCTGAAGAAGGCCGCACAGGCTATCTGTCCGGCCCCATTGCCAGAGGACCCAGCTGACGCCCGCCTAACGGGGCTGCTGGCTTCGGCACCCCACGTGGTGCCGGAGAAGAAGGCCAAGAAGAAGGCCACGGGGACTCGAAGGAGTTCCCGTTTTCAGGTGCTATCGAACGATGAATCCGAGGCCGACTCCTCCCACCAAGGCGAGGAGGAGAAGAAGAAAGCCTCTCCCCCAGCGGGGGAGGGAAGAAAAGGAAGGCCTCCCCAACAAGGAAGGCCGAAGGGTCCAAGAGGGGAAAAGCTCTTCCACCAGACTGTTCCGCCAACGCCAGTGACGATGACGAGGACTGGCCTCCAAGGGCCAAGCCTCTGGCGAGATCGTAAGTATCCAGACTCCCGAATAACTTCAAGGTTTTCGTTTTCCGCCACATTATGTCTTTCTAATGCCGCATACAACCCTGCAGTCCGCCTAAGGATGATCTCCCCACTTCGTCGAGCGGGTCCTTAGGGGCATCGGATATGGATTCTCTTCCGACTGCCTCCACCCCCCGTGATGCGGATGATGCCGAGATGGGATCCCAGGAAGGGACCCACCAGGAGGAGAGGGCCCCGGAGGTGTTGCAGGACAACCTCCCGGACTTTGCACCGGACTCAGCCCCGGAACCCATAGTGGCTCCGGAGTCTGGCGGGCGACCCCTTCGGAAGAAGGGCAAGACCACGACGCCGGCTGCCTCCGTCCAACCGGAGGTGCCGGATAATTTACTGGAGGCGCTCAACGGCGCCTCCATCGAAGAGGAACACCACACTGTTATGAGTGTGGTGATTCAGAAGGTTCAGCTCGCCAAGAGCGGGCTGACCGAAGCCTGCAGCAGCCTTCTAACAGGCTTTGAGGTAAGAATTTCAATATATGTAAAATGGTACCGCATAGACAGTAGCCCCTGATGCTCAGTTCGGTATTCGGAAAGAAAAGCCGGACTGAGGATCTTTAGAAAGATAAACGCAGGAGTCATGAAAATATGTCAATATGGGATTGCAGGCTGTGCTGCTGACCTCTGCAGCACTGACTGCGGAGGTCAAAACTTTGAAGGAAAACCTCGAGCGGTCCGAGAAAGAGCTCGGCCATGCCAAGAAGCAGCTCGAGGAAAAAGAAGGTGAGTAATACCTTATGAAAATTGTACCTTACAGAAAAGGATTTGGTTGCAAGAAAAATGACAAGGATAACTGGGGTATTGCAGGGGCCACTAACAAGGTGGCGACCCTGAAGGAGGCGGTGGCCGCGGCTGAACGCAATGCGGCTGCGGAGCGCACCAAGCGAGAGAAACAGGAGGCGCGGGTGGCGGAGGTACAACAAGAGCTCCAGGATCTCGTGAGGAAACATGAGAGCCTGGACCGTGAATCGAAGACTCGAGAGTCTGAGCTTGCAACGGCTCTTGAGAGTGCCAAAGCCGCTAAGGCCGAAGCCTACAAGGCCCTCCAGGAGATCGAGGCGGTAAAGAAAATAGCAACGGGTAAGGCATTTTTCATGCGAAGTAAGCATGTGAGTGTTAATTACCTGTCGCTTACCCGAATTCGGAGCTCTCCAGGAGCATTCGCAGATCTTCCTCGAGCGTGTCCGATGCTGCCGCATTCTACCGGGCCGAGGAGGGGAGCTCGACGGAGAAGGTCTTCTGGTCTCAGTATGCTGAGGCCGAACATCCGGTGCCCCTTAACGACCAGCTGAAGCAGCTGGTCGAGCTCCACAAGGCGGCCGAACAGGCCATGAAGGGCCTCATAGTTCGGCTGTGGCCTAAGGAGGCCATGCCTGGGAGCTACTTCGGCCTGGTGCGGCGGCTGGTGGATGCGTGCCCATGGGTTGAAGTCATCAAGCACTCCGCCTGTATTGAAGGTGCACGTCGGGCCCTTGCCCGCGCAAAGGTGCACTGGGGCAAGATGGATGCCCAGAAGCTTGTGACGGACCCCCCACCAGAGGACAAGGAGCATCGCACGCCCGAGATGTATTATAGGAGTGTGCTGAAGGGCGCCCGCACTATTGCGGGTGAGTGCTCCAAAGATGTAATATTTGAGTAGACTCGCATTTTGTTATCCTGTGCGCTGAAAACTTGGTTCATATGCGCTAAGCAACGCTTGTTAATTTAAAATATTACCTTCTGTGCGGCTGTTTATCAAATCTGAGAGATGGCAAGTCGTCGGCTTCAGCCCCCATGCCACGAGTGCTGGGGTGTTCGGGATAAATTTGGGCACTCTTGTTCCCATATTTGGGTCCATCGAGGGAGGCGCTCAACACAACGAACAAGGCAACCGGACTTATAATGCTTGAACACTCTCACTTAGCCATAGAATTCTATAATTTTAAATTTCGGCGAAGCCCCTAGTTTTCGGAAGGCCGAATTTGGGGCGCTATCCACGCCTTGGCCAGACAGAATCCGGTTCCTCGCTCGAAGCGGCATAAGTCTTTAGGGACTCGCAAAGAACCTCTCGAACAGCGACCAGCTCTCGCCTCATCATGACGGTCAGTTTCAGGTTTCTCCACTGAGGCGTTAACCCAGCTCAACTGGGGCACAATCGCAGTGGTTCTCCCAGTGCTACCTTAGCCGATAAAACAGAACGTAAGGTACCAAAACATGGGAGCCGGGCAAACCCAACTATTGACCCAAGAACATGATTCGGAGCCAATGCATATAATGCTATAAGTTCGGGGTGCCGCACTTGTGAAAGTGTTTGGACTTATCACACCATAACGCGGGAAACATAAGCCCCTGGTGTATTTAGCCGTACCAAAACGTACGGATGCAACATGTCATAGATGAACATATGTGTAAGAAAGAAATGCAATTAGAAGCAAAAATGTGCTGCATTGCTTTACTCAATAAAAACTGCTGTAAGTGCAGGACGATACAAGTGGTGCGGTAAGCAAGGGATGGGACTGTTTAACATGTCCCCCTCCAGGGGTAGGCTACGGAATAATGCATAAAACAGATTTAATGCTCATGATGGAGACCACCTGGATTTTTGTTGTAGCCTTTCTCCTTCCCTGGCTGTTGCATCGTGGGTTCGGCATGTCTGCTGCCGGACAGGGCCTCTGACGAACGGAGTCCTGTAGGTAAAAAATAAAAGGAAAAAAAAAAGAAACGACACACTTAAGAGCCCCTGGTGCGGTTGAGCCGCAGTCTGGGCTTATCGTGGTCGAGCCCCTTGCCCCATGCCCATGGTATCTTTAGAGCGTAATGGAGTATGCGAAGGGTCTGTCTTAATGTTTTACAGGGGCTGGGGTTGGGGCCACACTGCTACGCGTGCTCGGAACGTGCCAGGTGGTCGTGTTGTAGGTTACTCCGGGCACGCTTAGCTGTGTCCGGCCGCTTGGCAGCCGGACTCGAGAATTGCCTAAAAAGGCTGCTTTGTACTTTTGCCGCGAGAGCCGCTGTATGTTCCTCCGTTCGGAGGGAGCGTTCAGTGTTTCCGTTGACCGTGATGACTCCTCTAGGGCCTGGCATCTTGAGCTTGAGGTATTCGTAGTGCGGCACCGCGTTGAACTTTGTGAACGTGGTACGTCCGAGCAAGGCTTGATAGCCGCTGCGGAACGGGACTATGTCGAAGATTAACTCCTCGCTTTGGAAGTTATCCGGGGATCCGAAGACCACTTCCAGTGTAACTGAGCCTGTACAATTGGCTTCTACACCTGGTATGACGCCTTTAAAGGTCGTCTTGGTAGGTTTAATCCCTGAGGGGTCTATGCCCATTTTGCGCACCGTGTCCTGATAAAGCAGGTTTAGGCTGCTGCCGCCGTCCATCAGGACTCTAGTAAGATGAAATCCATCGACGATTGGGTCTAGAACCAATGCGGCGAACCCACCATGGCGAATGCTGGTGGGGTGGTCCCTTCGGTCAAAGGTGATCGGGCAAGAGGACCATGGATTGAACTTCGGGGCAACTGGCTCCATCGCGTATACATCCCTGAGTGCATGTTTCCGCTCCCTTTTGGGTATGTGCGTGGCATATATCATGTTCACCGTCCGCACCTGTGGGGGGAAACACTTCTGTCCTCTATTGTTCGGCGGTTGGGTCTCTTCCTCGTCGTTGCTATGTAGCCCCTTGTCGCTGTTTTCGGCAATGAACTTGCCTGCCTGCTTGAACACCCAACAGTCCCTATTGGTGTGGTGAGCTGGCTTTTCAGGGGTGCCATGTATCTGGCACAAGCGGTTGAGAATTCGGTCCAAATTGGACGGACCCTGAGTTGTTCTTCTGAATGGCTTTTTTCGTTAACCGGGTTTAGAGCCTCTGAATCCGGCATTGACTGCCGTATCCTCACTGTTATCGTCGTTAATGCGGCGTTTGTTTTTGTTGCAACGCGACCTGCCACTACGGTCCTTGATATCCGGACTGCCAGAATTTTTGTTGAGGTTGTTGCTGCGTGCTAGCCAGCTGTCCTCACCCGCACAGAAGCGGGTCATGAGTGATGTAAGGGTTGCCATGGATTTCGGCTTTTCTGTCCCAGGTGCCGGGCAAGCCACTCGTCGCGGATGTTATGCTTGAAGGCCGCGAGGGCCTCGGCATCCGGACAGTCGACAATTTGGTTTTTCTTGGTTAAGAACCGTGCCCAGAATTGTCTGGCCGATTTGTCTGGCTGCTGAATTATGTGGCTTAGGTCATCTGCATCTAGTGGTCGCACGTACGTGCCTTGGAAGTTATCGAGGAATGCAGCTTCCAGGTCCTCCCAACTCTCGATTGACTCTGCTGGCAAGCTGTTAAGCCAGTGTCGGGCTGGTCCTTTAAGTTTGAGTGGGAGATATTTGATGGCGTGGAGATCGTCTCCGCGGGCCATGTGGATGTGGAGGAGATAGTCCTCGATCCAGACCGCGGGGTCTGTTGTGCCATCATAAGATTCAATATTGACGGGTTTAAACCCTTCTGGGATTTGATGATCCATTACCTCATCTGTGAAGCACAGTGGGTGTGCGGCGCCTTTGTACTGGGCGATATCGCGACGGAGCTCAAAAGAGCTTTGTCTGTTGTGTTCGGCCCGGCCGGACTTACTGTGTCCGGGGTGATGGTGATCATCACGTATTGTGGGGCGCCCACGTGATCCATAGATCGATCTTGATTGTCTTGCCTTATCCTCCAATGTGTCTCGCAGGTCCGGAGTGTTCCCCTGTGGCCTTGTGCTTTTCGAGTGATGCCGGGGTAGGGGTCTAGTGAAGGGCCTTGAGGCCTCTCTGTCGCGACCATGGGGTGGTCGATCAGCCGTATTGTCTCCTGGTGAAGCGGGATCATATGCCTCCACCTCTAATCGGGGGAGCAGCTTACGTTTGGGGTAGCTTTTGGAGGGGCGTTCGAGTTCATGCTCTTCGGCCGCGAGGACTTCGGTCCATCTGTCGGCTAGCAGATCTTGATCAGCTCTAAGCTGCTGCTACTTTTTCTTGAGGCTGTTTGCCGTGGCCATAAGCCTGCGTTTGAAATGCTCCTGTTCGACGGGATCCTCAGGCACGACGAATTCGTCGTCGTCGAGGCTTGCCTCGTCTCCGGAGGGAGGCATATAGTCCTCTACCTCTTCTTCAGCCGCTCTCTCATGAGGGTTGGCGTCCCCCTCCTCCTGTGCTGGATCTTGCTGGAGTGGGTTGTCTTCGGCGCTATCCGGTGTATTATTGTCTCCGGTGCCGGAATCCTCATTCTTGCTATGGCGGGATTTAGAGCGGTGCCGCTGACGCCGGCGCTTGGGCTGTTTCTTGGAGGGGTCATCCTCCGCTATTCCTTCGCCGTTCCCATCCTTTGGGATATCCACCATGTATACGTCGTATGAAGAGGTGGCTTTCCAGTGCCCGGTGGGTGTTGGTTCTTGGTCGTCTCCAGCATCGTCGTCCATACCGTCGATGTCCTCAGAGTCGTAATCTAGCATGTCGGTTAGATCGTCGACAGTGGCTACCAAGTGGGTGGTGGGTGGGCTCTGAATTTCTTTGCCGTCCGCATCCCAACCGTCCTGGACGCAGTCCGGCCAGGCCTCTCCTGATAACGAGAGGTACTTTAGCGAACTCAAGATGTCGCCAAAAGGTGAGTGTTGAAAGATGTCCGCCGCGGTGAACTCCATGATCGGCGCCCAATCGGATTCGACTGGAGGGGGCGCGGGAGGTACGGAGTCCGGCAAGAAGTCCGGCACCTCAGAGTCACGAGCTTCATGGGGGACAAGATCGGTGTTCGGCTCTATCGCCGTAGAGGTTGCAGCCCCCGAGGTGGTGTCTAGCCATCCATCCTTGGTCTGCGCAGCCGGCTCCGAGTCGAAGATCGGAGCGGGTTCGAGTGCGGCCTCCAGGGTACTGTCCGGCTGCAGAGCTAAATCATGCCCATCGTGACAGTACGACACGCTCGGCTGTGACTCGAATCCATCGAGGATCAAGTCCCCGCGGATGTCAGCCGTGAAGTTCAAACTTCCAAATCTGACCTGACGGCCAGGGACGTAGCCTTCGATCTGCTCCAGCTGGCCAAGCGAATTGGCCCACAGTGCGAAGCCGCCGAATACGAAGATCTGTCCGGGGAGGAAGGTCTCACCCTGGACTGCATCATCGTTGATGATCAAAGAAGCCATCGAGCCTATCGGTGACGACACAGAGGAACTCTCAATGAAAGCACCAATGTCGGTGTCAAAACCGGCGGATCTCGGGTAGGGGGTCCCGAACTGTGCGTCTAGGCGGATGGTAACAGGAGACGAGGGACACGATGTTTTACCCAGGTTCGGGCCTTCTTGATGGAGGTAAAACCCTACGTCCTGCTTGATTAATATTGATGATGTGGGTTACAAGAGTAGATCTACCACGAGATCAAGGAGGCTAAACCCTAGAAGCTAGCCTATGGTATGATTGTTGTTCGTCCTATGGACTAAGGCCATCCGGTTTATATAGACACCGGAGAGGGCTAGGGTTACACAGAGTCGGTTACAATGGTAGGAGATCTACATATCCGTATCGCCAAGCTTGCCTTCCACGCCAAGGAAAGTCACATTCGGACACGGGACGAAGTCTTCAATCTTGTATCTTCATAGTCTTGGAGTCCGGCCGATGATGATAGTTCGGCTATCCGGACACCCCCTAGTCCGGGACTCCCTCATCGGGGACGCCGCCTGGCCAACCGTCGGGGATGGGGGGGCGTCGCCTAAACCTCTTGTGGGCAGTCGGGGACGCCGCTTAAACCGCCTTGCTGGCCGTAGCGGACGCTGCCTAACTCGCCCTCTGTTCACATCTCCCCCTCGTCTCGCACAGTCAGGGGACGAGCCGCCTTCAAACACGCAGCCGCGCCGGGACGGAGGTCTGTCATCTATGCTTTATTTCGTTCATCTTGTTTTTCCAGTGACGTGTTGCTTCACATTTGAAATCTTTCTTCATGTCTGACATATTGATTCACATTGTAAAACAGAAGCCAGCCAAAGCAAGCTTGCTACTAGAGTTCTAAACAAATCTTCCATCGGTTATTTGAATGCAGACATTCAGCAGTTAAGCTGAATTACCAATGTGATTTGCATTGCTTATGTTTTTTGCTCGCCAATGATCATATTATATTGATTTCCTTGATTTTGTACACACATCAAGCAGATGAAAATTAGTCATCCGGGGTGCTTCTCCATCACGATTAGCGAGTTGTTCCCAGTTTTTCGTGCAATGTACATATCCTGGACATGCCTCTTTTCCATTCATCCATCAGTGGAGATGTGAAGTGGTGAACCACATGGGAAGCTCACCGGTTGGATCTCTACATCGCAGATGCCAGGCAAAAGATGGACAGAGCGGCGCATGTGGCGGCAGAGCGAGCAGTTAGGGATCCACAACGAGTATTCCAGTTACACATGTCAGCCCTGTCCAATCATTCGTTTTTGGGCTTCTCTAATTTTTCTATTGGAAAGGGATCATTGTGAAGAGATTGTCCAACCATTATGTTTGCCATTTTTCAGTTGGCACGGAGGGAATCAAGCATTCCATTGTTGTCTTGTGCAATCAGCCTTTAGGAAGGAACCACAATTGATCTTGTGCAGTTCAAGACTCACCTCAAGCGTCGCTGTAACAGTTCCTAGGCACTTGGCGGCTGGCCCAACTATGATGCAATGCAACTCAGCATAGAGCTTCCTGGACACTCAACAGACTTAGTTGTTAAGGTTGTTATTACTGTAATCAGGCACTACGTACGACCATATGGGAATGCTTTTTTATCTCTTTCTTTGCTCGCAGATTTGGTCATTTGGAGTGCAATGCAAATCTTACTTAAAGTTCAGTATAATATGACATACAAGACGAAGTCTTACTTAAAGTTCAGTATAATATGAGATACAAGACGAGGTCATTCAGAAAAGTGCTTTCAGATGACAGTAACAGTATGGACGTAATACCCTAAAAAAACAGTATGGAGGTAAGAAGGGGTTGTTTGTTGGAATCCATAGTGGACCGTACGTACAATTCAGTCATGTTAACCTGCCATGTTATTTTCTACTCCCTCCATCGGGAAATACTTGTCGGGAAAATGGATGTATCTAGACGTATTTTAGTTCTACATACATCTAATTTTATCTATTTGTGCGACAAGTATTTCCGGACAGAGGGAGTATTAGCCAAAGCTTAGACAATTTTGTGGAGGTTATTTCTTTTTTAAGCTTTATTAGTTCTCAAGGCACCCGGTTCTTTTGTCTAGCTCTATATCCACTCAACTTTGATCTATTTTTTTCTTAGCTCTGCATTTCATTGGTGCCTTGATACATTTTTTTTCAACAAAATTTCATGGACAAAGAGGACATTTTTCATTAAATGTTTTCTTACTCATAAAACGGAGGAAATAAACTTGAAGACAATGGGGTGGAGAACGACATGAGTAAACCATTAAAGTTTTGTTCTTGATGCAAGATAGGCGGCTCAAAATTTTTCCAAGGATACACGTGCATTGCACGTGCAAACTTACTAGTTATATACTAACGAGCCAAAACTAAAGCCCAACTTGTATTATGTACTATTCAATGCCAAATTTAATAAACTTTTATCTTGAACAATGTTTCATATTTTTTTTTGAATTTTGATTTGAATTTTTATGACAACATATATTGATGATGTGTCAATGCACTAATTTCTTTCCGGATTTTTTTGAACATTTTTTAATATGCAACGAGGGACCGGTAGCATCAATTGCGACATGCACCGTATACATTCCCTTTTGCTAAGCACATTTGTCTTAGAAAGGAAAACAAAGGCGACGAGCTGAAAAGGCCCATGCATATAAGAGCATCTCCAACAGCCGCGCTAAAGCGCCGCGCGCAAAAAATCTGTTAGCGCGCGCGCTGCGGCTGATTTTATGTGCCCGCCTGCGCTGGCTCCAGCAACCGTGCTGAAATGCAGCGCGCGCCGCTCCAGCAGCGCGCTAAAATGCAGCGCGCGCGACTAGAAATGTATGCATTTTTAGAAGTTGAATTTTTTTAAAAAAAACTAGATAGATTGCATAGATTAAACGATAAAAAAATATTTTACATCCGAAACATAGATTGCATAAAATAAAAACGACAAACGATAAACATAGATTGCATTAACAAAAAAAACTACTCTAAGTCGCTATCATCATCACCACTATCATCCTCGGCGGTGTCTCCCGAGGTAGATAGCCAGATGTCCAGCCACCGCTCATCGTTCGGCGTGAAGAACGACCGCCCACCTGCTGCAACGAGGTCGGACTGCGCATTCGCCAACGCCTTCCGCCGACGCCTGTCCAACCGCGACGCGCGGCGCCTTTGCGTGTCCTCCTCGCGGCGCCTTGCCCAGTAGGCTTGCTCGTAGGCGACGTCCTCCGGGTGGCGCTGGCGCCAGTCCGCCATGACCCTCTCGTCCTCCTGGGCGACGAGGAGGCGGCGTTGCCGCTCGGCGTGCTCCGCACGGTCTTCCGCCGTGTTCAGACGAGGCAGAGGGGCGAGGTTGAGCGCTTGCTCGAGCGTGTACACATCTTGGAAGTTCATCTGGCCGCGCGGCCGGCCTAGGCGCCACGCCGCCGCGTCGTACGCGCGGGCGGCCTGTCGCGCCGTCCCGTACGTGCCGAGGGCGAGCCGGAGTTCGCCGGAGCGTATCTCCGCGGTGTAGCTGCCGTTGGGCCGCAGGCGGACGCCG